>NW_017670398.1:735943-797766 GCF_001879085.1 Nicotiana attenuata
TAAGCAGTAGGTAAGTTAAGGGTAGATAGCAATAAGTTACTAATTAAAGAAATAATCAGTAAGAATACAAGTAATAGTGACAAACGAAGGTAAAGGGAAAAGTTAAATTAAGGACAAGACAATACAATCAAATACGAGTAGAAAGGTAAGAATACGAAGTTTAAGGGAAAGTAGCTCAAATCAACCCAGGAAATAAGGAATTCAGAATATTAAATGGCTCAATCAAAGAGAAAGTCATGAAAAGAGTCAGCATGTTTAGCATATAAATAGGGTAAAACATGGATAGTCAGGAGTCGACATATAACTCTAGCAAAACAAAAGTTAAACAATACTGATTTAATGAGAAAGATACAAGTCTTGATGTGAACAGTCAAGATGAACACAAGCATATTGAATCAGTGAAAGCTTAGACTAGGAAACTCAGTAGATGCATATTAAGGCAAGACAGTTACGAGAAATCACAAGAAATCAAAGCGAGATCCAGTCAGACATGCTAATACTCAGAAACCAACGAAGAACCCTAAAAATTGGGGCTTTCAGCATAGGCGAGTTAAGGTTGTAGTAGATTCATAGAATCAGTCAGAAAATATGTGAGAAACAGAAGTTTAAACACAAAAAATCATCCAACAAAGTTTAAAAAGAAATTCGGAAAACCCTAATTTTTAGAAAAAGATGAAAAACACTTAAAATCATATGATTCTTGTAAAGAATGTGAAGGCTATTGTAAAACACACAGTGAACAAACTCAAATCGAAATTAGGGTTTCGAAGAGAACCATACGGAGATGAAGAAACATGTCTAGAAACCCATAGATCATAGACAATATAGAACGATTTCACTCGAAATTACACTGGAATGGCCAGGAACAGGCATGAGATGAACCCTAGATGCAAGTCGGCATGGCCCTGGTCCCTTGAGGGCCTTAGAGATGGCAAGAATTACATGAGAGAGGCCATTGGAGGCCTGAGAGATGATGAGAGGTCACTGGAGATGGCTATAGCGTTTTGAGATTAGGGCTTAGGTTGAGAGTGTTTGAGAGCAGAGAGGATTTTATGGCGGCGGTATAAGGTTAATTAGGTTTTTGGGGTATAGGGTAGTTTAATTAAGGGAAGGAGGAATGGTGGCGGTTGATCTTTGTGATCAACGGCCAGGATTAAAGGGTGAGGGGACCGGATCGAGCATTTGGGGTGTGGGCCGGGTATTTCTAATTAGAAATTGGGCTGGGTATTGGGATTGGATTGGGTTGAATTTAGGCTGAAATTGAAATAAAATAGGCTAAGTTTTAAATAGCTACTTTCAGTACTACATAATTTATAAAAATGATAAAATGATTTCCAAAAAATATTTCGTGTGCTAAAAATGATTAAAATAGTTGTTTAACATTCTAAAAATATAAAAGACCCTTTTATGCATTAATAACGTAATTATGCATTAATAAGGCTAGTATTGCAAATATATGCAAATTGGCTTTAAAATGTAAATGCAATTATAAAAAATGCACTAAATATATTTAAGCAATATTTTGGCATAAATATAGAACTTAGATGGCTGAATTACCACAAGAATAATTTGAAGGATAATTATTGAAAATTTTATAAGTAAAAAAGGAAGAAATAAATCAATTTAAAGCCTTTAAAAATTATAAAAAAAAGCTTATGCATGCTTATATATGCATATATGCTATTTTGGAAGTATATACGTGTATTAAAAACATATAGAAAAAAATTGGGTATCAACAGAGTGTTCGGATTTTGTAAGTTTTGTCAGGTTCTGAGGTGTTGGCCCGGGGTTAACTTTTTGAGTTGACTTTTCAATTTTCTTTAAAGATTGCAACTTTACGATACGGAATTATCTCCTATAGTTTGTATTTTTGGTATTAAGTTATTTTGGCTAGATTCGAGCCGTCCGGAGTTGGACTTTCGCGTGTAAGGTTTACTAAAGGGTTGCTTTAGCTTATTTGAGGTAAGTATCTTGCGTAACTTTGTGTGGGGGACCTACCCCTTAGAATTTCTGTTGATTGTGCTATTTGTGTTATGTGAAAGCCGTGTACGCAAGGTGACGAGTGTGTACACGGGCTATATATAGTAATTGAACGGGTTAGGTTATTTAGACTTTTTCCATGCCTTTAATTGAATTATCATAACACGTTATGTCCCTCATTGTTAATATACTATTACATGTATTAATCTGCCCTTACATGCTTTATTTGACCGTGTTAACACTTGTTTTACCTCTTACTTGTTATTTTGATATTATATGCTTTAGTTGAAGTTATTGCCTTCCTTGTTGTCTTGTTACCTCTTTAATTATTGAATCACTTTTAATTGAAGTTGTTATTTCGTTGAATATCATCTTGTTGAGTTATTGGTGTTGAAGTTGTCATAGCCGTTATCACATTGAGGTGAAGTTGTTAATTGTTGAGATACCTTTCCTTGTTGAGCATTCTCATTCATTATGTTATTGTTGAAATTCTTATACACATATTAGTTGAGCCATGGCTATTTATTATGGGAACATTGGTATTGTTGACTTTGTGGCAAGTTGTGGCATATGGGCGCTTCTGGTGGGAGTTGTGATTGTGTTGTGATATTGATACGCATGCGGTGGTATAAGACTAGGGGTTGATATGCATGTGGTGAGATAAGGTGGGTTTGATACGCATGTTGCTAGTAGGGAAACTACTTGAAGCCACACAGTGAGATAAGGTGGGCTAAACCGCATGTAGCTATTTGGAAAAAATAATTTTTAAAACTAAATACAAGGCTCATGCGGTGATATAAGGAAAGATTGTGATTGAAATTATAAAATGTGAATACGAGGTTGTACCTCGATTGTGATTCTTGTTGTACATTCCATGTTGAAAAGACTTGTTGGTAAAATTGTTCTTATTGTTTCTTCGTTGCTTTACTTGTAATTATCTGTATTTGCCTTCTCATTGTTTCATCGTGTGTTCACTCCTTTTTGCCGTTACTGCTTATGTCTCCGTTGTTAGCTTACACTATTGAATTGTTTACTTGTCATTTACTTCCGTGGTTCCTAGATTTAGACCATGCTATACTCTGTTTAGTTTATTTTTCTCCTAGTAGGTGTCATGACTTGGGCTTGTCACTACTCTACCGAGGTTAGACTTGATACTTACTGAGTACCGTTGTGGTGTATTCATACTACGCTTCTGCACATTTTTGTGCAGATCCTGGTACATCTGCTCATGTCGGATGCTAGTGATTGATTGCTAATTTCCGTATACTTTAAGGTATACCTGCTCGGCGTCCACAGGTCTCGGAGTCACCTTCTGATATCTCGTATTACAATTATTCCTTTATTGAGACAGTGATATGTATAAGGTAGAAATCCGGGCTACCCGATCTCATTCTTTGGTTAGGATAGAAACGTCACGTCAAAGAGCTGGGACGTCGAGTCCGCATCGAGGTAGACATCGATTGCGACCAGAAAGAGGCAGAATTCGAGTGACATCGGCGTAGCTTGATAACAGAAAAGGCGAGATATTCGCGATTGGTCGAGGATCGTGGTGTGATATCGGAACAGATCAATTTATAGCGGTTAATTAGATGTTAATATGGTTTCCTACAATAATTAGAAGTGTACCTTATTTAGGACTCCTCTATTATATAGAGAGGGATCTCATTCATTTGTAAGCATCATTGTTCACTGATAAGAATTTATACACTCATTACTTTCTTGCTATTTCATTTATTGTTCATCAAAGTTTCTTTATCATTTACTATCCCACCTCGAGGCTATCCCAAGTCGAGGTCGAGACCTGGCTAGCATACTGGTTTGATTTATTTTATTCTCCAATTTATTCTTTCATTTTCTTACTTATTAATTGGTATTGGACGAAACCACATATCCTTAAAACCATAATATAAGTTTAATCGTTATCCGAATTTAAGGGTAAACAGTTTGGCGCCTACCGTGGGGCTAATATTAATAGTGATTGTTCGGTGCTGATTCTGATAACACACATTATTTTACGCTTGTGCTTGTCAAGTATCTTTGCTCTATGGTTAAAACATGTCAAACACACAAAACGAACACACACATGGTGAAGATAGTCTCGGGTTTCACAGGGAAAATGACAATGTAATTGCTCCAGGAGCCGAGGTGCCACAGGCTAATCTCAGGGGAGCACTAGTTTCCAATGCAGTCGATGTTAGTTCGCACATTTCTTTAAATGCGGACCTAGGCACGGACCCCGAAGGGAGTGTACGCAGAGAAAGTCAATCTAGTGGCCAAGGTACATAGGGCAGAGGAGACGGAGGAGTTAGTCTCCATGTGATATTCGAGATGCTACAGGTTCAACTGGTCGTTATTGCTCAGTTACAAAATTAACGTAGAACTCCATGTGGGGTCGAGCCAGAAATCACTCGCCGTACCGAGCCAATGCTAGAAAGGTCGAATGGTAATGAATCGGAGACTGATCCTGCAATAATGAAAATACTCGAAGAGCTCACCAAAAGAATTGAGTCAGGAGAGAAGAAAATTGAAGCTAATGATAAAAAAGTGGAAACATACAATTCCCGAGTTGATCAGATACCAGGGGAACCACCAATCTTGAAAGGGATAGATTCGAAGAAATTTTTACAAAAGTCATTCCCTTCGAGTGCAGCTCCGAAACCCATTCCAAAGAATTTTCGTATGCCAGACATACCTAAATACAATGGGACCACCGATCCCAACAAGAATGTCACCTCCTACACATGCGCCATCAAGGGTAACGATTTGGAAGATGATGAGATCAAATCTGTTTTATTGAAGAAGTTCGGGGAAACCATATCAAAGGGATTAATGATTTGGTACCACAATCTACCACCAAATTCCATCGACTCGTTTGTCAAGTTGGCAGACTCTTTCGTAAAAGCACATGCCGGAGCCATAAAGGTTGCGACAAGGAAAACGGACCTTTTCAAAGTAAGACAGAGGAAGAATGAAATGTTTAGGGAGTTTGTATCTCAATTTCAAATACAATGCATGGAATTTCCACCGGGCATAGATGATGGGCCGTTCAAGCTTTTACTCAGGGATTGAATGAACGAAGTTCGATATCATCACGTCGGCTGAAGCAAAATCTAATCGAGTATCCGACTGTAACTTGGGCAGATGTACACAATCGGTACCAATCAAAGATCAGGGTCAAGGATGACCAATTAGGAGCTCTTTCCGGTTCATTGCAACCAAGCAGGTCAGCCGCCAAAAATCAGAGGCACATCGATAGAGAGCGAAGATCGAACAAAGACCGATATCAACTGTACACCTCAGATCGCAGGAACAATGGTCCAGGACACAATCACGCCCCGAACGATCAGAGAAGTGATCGAGGATAGAATTCTTGGGGACTCATGAGGAAAAATAGTTTTGACAAGTACGCCAACCCCCCCAGAGGCACCTCGATTATCGGAGTATAATTTTAGCGTCGACGCATTAGGTATTGTGTCAGCAATTGGATAAATCAAAGACACCAGATGGCCTAGGCCCATACAAACTGATCCTTCCCAGAGGAACCCAATATGATATGTAAATATCATGGCACGCATGGTCACAGGACAGAGGATTGCAGACAATTGAGAGAGGAGGTAGCCCGTTTATTCAATGAGGGCCACCTTCGAGAATTCATAAGTGATCAAGCCAAGAATCATTTCAGGGAAAGGGACGCCAACAAGAAAATTGAACAGGAAGAGCTACAGCATGTAATTCATATGATCGTCGGAGGGATCGATATTCCACAAGTGCCCGTGTTAAAACGCACTAAGGTATCAATTACTTGGGAGAAACGGACCCGGGACTATTTGCCGGAAGGCACCATATCATTCAACGAGGAGGATGTAGAAGGAATTTCTCAGCCTCACAACGACGCTCTGGTAATCTCTATCTTATTAAATAAAGTTCAAGTTACGCGTGTTTTAGTGGATCCAGGAAGTTCGGTAAGTATCATCCGATCCAGGGTCGTGGAGCAACTAGGCCTACAAGATCAGATCGTGCTCGCAGCCCGGGTCTTGAACGGTTTCAATATGGCCAGTGAAACAACTAAATGAGAGATTATCCTGCCGGTGAACGTGGCTGGAACTATCCAACATACCAAGTTTCACATGATCGAGGGCGACATGAGGTACCACGCCCTACTCGAAGGCCTTGGATCCACAACATGAGGGCAGTCCCTTCAACTCTCCACCAAATAATGAAATTCCTGATGTCAGACGGGGTAAAAATAGTGTACGGGGAGCAGCATGCTGCAAAGGAAATGTTCACGCTCGATGAGTTAATACCGATTTCAGTGCTATCCACAGCAAAAAGATCGTGCAACAAAGGTAAGCATGAAGCCAAATAGCAATCACCGCCACCAGCCTCGACCGAATCGGAGAAGCAGGAATTGGAAGAGGAAGAGGAAGATTTTTTTACCCCTCGAACTTTTGTTGTTCCCGAGGATTTCGACGCCACCAAATCAACGGTCGAAGAGCTGGAACGGGTTATGTTGATGGAGCACCTGCCCGAGCGAAAGGTATACCTGAGAACGGGGTTAACCCCCGAATTCAGGAAAAAGGTTTTTCATTTTCTTATGGATAACATAGATTGTTTTGCTTGGTCCTACTTAGACATGATAGGGACCCCGCCGGAAATAACAATGCATCGACTAAGCCTGGACCCAAAGTTCAGACCGGTGAAACAAAAGAGAAGGCCCCAGACCGAGGTAAAGAAGGTGTTCATAAAGGATGAGGTAACTAAACTTCTCAAAATAGGGTCCATTCGGGAAGTTAAGTACCCCAAATGGTTAGCTAGTGTAGTCGTAGTTCCTAAAAAATGGAACAAACTTAGGATGTGTGTAGATTATAAAGATTTAAACAAGGCATGTCCCAAAGATTCTTTTCCACTGCCTAACATCGATCGCATGATCAACGCCACGGCCGGCCATGAGATCCTTAGTTTTTTTTATGCCTATTCCGGGTACAATCAAATTCAAATGAACCTGGAAGACCAAGAAAAAACTTCATTCATCACCAAGTATGAAACATATTGTTATAATATAATGCCCTCCGGGCTAAAAAACGCAGGAGCTACCTACCAACTCCTAGTAAATAAATTGTTCGAAGAACAGATAGGTAAACCAATGGAAGTATATATTGATGAAAAGCTAGTTAAGCCCCTGCGTGCAAAGAACCATTTGACACATTTGCAGGAAACATCCAAGATACTGAGAAAATACAACATGAAGCTCAACCCCGAGAAATGCATTTTCGGGGTCGGTTCGGGCAAGTTCCTTGGCTTCATGGTGTCAAATCGGGGAATCGAGATCAACCTCGATAAAATCAAGGCTATCGAAGACATCACCATCGTGGACAATGTTAAAGCTGTGCAAAGGCTGATAGGGGAGATAGCTGCCTTAGGCCGATTCATATCGAGATCATCGGATCGGAGTCATAGATTCTTCTCTCTACTAAAAAAGAAGAACGATTTCGCCTGGATCCCGGAATGCCAACATATGTTAGAAGAATTGAATTGATACCTCTCAAGCCCACCATTACTTCATACTCCAAAGGCGGATGAGAAACTCTACTTATACTTGGTAGTCTCGGAGATCACGGTAAGTGGTGTCCTGATTTGAGAAGAGCAAGGTACGCAATTTCCTGTTTATTATGTAAGTAGAACCCTAGGAGAAGCAAAAACAAGATATCCATACTTAAAGAAATTGGCACTTGTGTTGATAAGCGCTTCTAGGAAGCTAAAACCGTATTTTCAGTGTCACCCCATATGTGTACTACCCACTTATCCACTTCGTAATGTTTTGCATAAGCCCGAGCTATCGGGCCGATTGGCCAAGTGCACCGTCGAACTCAGTGGGTACAATATCAAATATCAACCCCGAACTGCCATCAAGTCTCAAATTTTAGCAGACTTCGTGGCCGATTTCACGCCAACCCTCGTACCCAAAATCGAGAAGGAACTCTTGTTAAAATTAGGTACATCATCGGGGGTGTGGACCCTTTTCACAGACGGCGCCTCGAATGTGAAGGGGTCCATGCTAGGCATCGTTTTGAACCCGCCCACGGGCAGCACTATTAGACAATCTATCAAAACTTCTAAGCTGACTAACAATGAGGCCGAGTACGAGGCCATGATTGTAGGTCTCGAACTAGCTAAAAGCTTGGGGGCGGAAGTCACTGAAGCCAAGTGCGACTCTATGCTAGTAGTAAACTAAGTAAACAAAACCTTCAAAGTTCGAGAGGACAGAATAAAGAGGTATTCGGACAAGCTACATGTGACTTTGCACCATTTTAAAGAATGGAACTTGCAGCACGTGCCTCGCGAGCAGAACATTGAAGCCGATGCTCTTGCAAATTTGGGGTCATCAGTCGAGTAGGACGAAATCAGCCCGGGGACTGTCGTTCAACTCTCAAGATTGGTGATCGAAGAAGGTCACGCTGGGTTAAACTCCACAAGCTTAACTTGGGATTGGAGGAATAAATATATCGAGTACTTGAAAAACGGAAAGCTCTCATCTGACCCTAAAGAATCGAGGGCCTTACGAACAAAAGCTGCTCGATTTACATTGACTAAAGACGGAACATTGTACAGGAGGACATTCGATGGACCATTAGCAGTATGTTTGGGACCAGGGGACACCGATTATATTCTACGATATGTCCATGAAGGTACTTGTGGGAACCACTCCGGTGCCGAATCACTAGTTCACAAGGTCATCAGAGCAGGATACTATTGGGATAGTATGGGAAAAGACGCTAAGGAATTTGTTCGAAAGTCTGATAAATGCCAAAGGTATGCACCAATGATTCATCAGCCCGGACAACAACTTCATTCGGTCATATCCCCGTGGCCATTCATGAAATGGTGGATGGGGGATAGATATCGTCGGCCCTCTGCCATCAGCTCCAGGTAAAGCTAGATTCATTTTGTTTATGACTGACTACTTCTCTAAACGGGTGGATGCATAGACCTTCGAGAAAGTCATAGAAAAAGAAGTTATAGACTTCATCTGGGATCACATCATATGCCGATTCGGGATACCTGCCAAAATCGTATGCGATTATGGAAAGCAGTTCATCGGCAACAAGGTAACAAAGTTTCTCAAAGAACATAAAAGAAAGGATCTTATCAACACCATATCATCCAAGTGGAAACGGACAGGCCGAGTCAACGAACAAAACCATCATTCAGAATCTAAAGAAAAGATTGAACGACGCCAAGGGAAAATGGAGAGAAATTCTACCCGAGGTTCTTTGGGCATATCGAATAACATCGAAGTCCAGTACGGGGGCAACCCAGTTCTCCTTAGTATATGGCTCCGAAGCCTTGATTCCGGTCGAAGTAGGAGAACCTAGCACCAGATTTTAGAATACAATGGAAGAATCAAATCACGAGGCTATGAATACTAACCTCGAACTATTAGATTAAAAATGAGAAGCCGCACTTGTTCGGAAGGCTGCGCAAAAACAAAGAATCGAGAGATATTATAATAGAAGAACCAACCTTCGCCACTTCAGAATCAGGGACTTAGTCTTAAGAAAAGTCACCATCAACACTCGAGATCCTAACGATGGAAACTCGGCCAAAATTTGGAACAACCCTATCAAGTCCTCGATATCGTTGGAATGGATCTTACAAACTTGGCACGTTGGAGAGCGAACAATTGCCAAATAATTGGAATATATCACTCCTCAAACGATATTATTGCTAAGGTATGATTTTCTCCCTTTCTATTTGTATTTGATACTAACTTGTTGCAGCGTTCAATTGAAGATGTCAAAGAAGCTCTTCAACACGAGGGCCTTAGATTTTAAAGCACACGTTGCACTCTTTTTCCCTTAGATCGGTTTTTATCCCAAATGGGTTTTTCCGGTGACGTTTTTAACAAGGCAGCAATTATATGTGCTACCTGGGGGAAATTCAACAGTATCCGATGCTTCTCTACATTCAACCTCGAATGCTGGGGGGCATCATCCTCGGATGATTTATTTCAAGGAAAAGTACTTCGTGTCAAAAGGGCCTCGATAGGGAAACTTTGTAATGGGCCAAACGGCCAAACAAACCGTGTCCCTGTAGATTAATCGAGCCCATTGGTGAAACATGTACGCATGTATAAATTATTCAAAGAAGAATTTTTCCTTATTAAATACCTTGTGCCTCAAAGAAAATTTTCTACTATACGAGTTCCATACTTATGATTTTGTGAAAATGGCTCAAGGGCCGAGTATAAATGCACCTCAAACGAATCGACCCCCCTTACTCGGGGACTGCCCTCAAAAATCGACATGTTCGAATTATCTAAAGACCTCAAAGAGGCCCCCCTTGATTTATAGGACAAGGCCATCATTCTCTAGGACTACCACTTCGAACAAGTTTGAAGTGTTGATAGGAAAGTAAGACCAAGAGTAACGCCCAAAGGCTATGGCCAAACTAACGCGGATCGGAGACGTCCGAATCCCGCAACAAAAACAGGCCTTCAAATTCTCCAAAAACCGATTAAAAAAGGCGACCCTCGGCAAAATAATCAAATGGCTTCGATAGAATCAACCCTCGAAAAACCTTAAGAGGTATCGAGTTATTCAAATACAAACTTGTGTCAAGGCACAAAAACAACGGGGTTTCGATCAACACTAAACCCTCAAAAAACCCAATGGATACCAAAAAGGAAAAAAAAATATGCTAAGGCATAATAAAATTTTTATTAAGTCTTTGCCCGAAAGAGGGAAAAAATAGCCATCCATTAAAGGCCATATCGGCCTAATTCAAAGAGCCCAAGGGCCAACACACTTTGAGTTTGAGAACACGTTCTCGATCAATTCGAACCTAAGAGTCCCACTATCCCGAATTCAAATAGGAACCTACTCGACTACAGATCGAAAATCCTATGTCGTTCATTACAAACCTAAGGGTCTTTTCGCTTCGAATTCAGGTTTCACTCGAATCCAACTATAAAAGCAGTATTATTATTGTGGCTTCGATCAAGTCATTTGAAACCAAAACCTCGAACATATTGTTGAAGCATAAAAATGTGCTAAAATTGTACAAGGCACGAAAAAGGTTTGAAGACAAAATTTGAGAAAGCATCCAAAAGAGAAATTTCTTTATATATATGGGCAAAATATGTACAAGGCACTGACAAGGATCTTACAATATAGAAAAGGAAAATTAAAATCCTAACTATGCCCGGGGCTGATTTCTCCCTCGAGTGGAGCTACTCCTCGGGCCCTTCGTCGTTATCAGACCCGCCTTGGCGTCATTCATCATCATCGGCATCATCGGAGGAGACAAGCAACCTGGCATCGACTTCAAGCACCTTAGCTTGAGCTATCTCTTTAGAGAGGTCAAAACCTCGAGCATGGATGTCCTCGAGGGTCTCCCTCCTAGATGGCGCTTGGCCAGATCATTACTCCACCCCAGTCGATCTGTAGCCTCCCTCAGCTGAGTTTGGGCAGCCTCGACATCAGCCAGGTACACAGCTATGGACTTGTCAGCTAAGACCTTCGCCTTTCTGACCTCCGCCTTGGCTTCAGCAAGCTCGTCGAGCTATTCAATACTTTTGGCTTGGGCTGAGCTCTTCTATTTAGTACTCAGAAGTTGAACTTCAGCTGATGACAACTGCGCCAAGGCAGCCTCTTTCTCCGCAACTAGGTGGTCCATGTTCTCTTTCCACTTATTGCAGTCAGCTTTAATTTGATCGACTTCCCCCCGGAGCAGCTCGATCCTTTCAATCTTTTGCTGCAACTGAGACATCGATGTGTTAGCCTCCACTCTTGGGTAAGGCCCATATGTTCTCAAAAGGACATTTACTTGCTCGTCCGTTGGGCCTCTTCCTCACGATCCTGGGCCAAGTCTGCTCGAAGATCCCTTAGCTCTTCATCCTTCTGACCGCAAAGGAGGTTCAAAGCATTCCTCTCCTCCGAGATCTTCTGGAGCTCAACCTCTCATTGGGTCAGACCGGCCCGAGACTTGGTAAAAGCCTATATGAAAAAAAAATACAAGTTAGGTTAAAGGGAGAGGAAGGAAAAGAAAATTGCAACAACGGGGATTAGTACTTACTCGTTGGGCCTCTTCAAAGAAGGTAGACGCATCATTGAGATCAGCGGCATCATCGACCCCGGTAAAACAATCCCGGAAGGGATCCTCCTTACTGGGGAATCCGCCTATGTCGGGGGTCTGTAGAGCCTGAGCATTCCTTATAGCCTCCTCAAAAAAGGCCGGTAGAGAAGGAGAGTGACCTACTGTCACAACACCGAGCGAATCGCTCGGGGCACCCTGTCTAGTCCTGGGGGTCTCAGAACCAAGCCCCTCCGGTATGTTCGTTGATGGCCGAGGGATAACTTCAACCTCAAGTGATTCGGGGGCTTTGCCCAAATCTTTCTTCGAGGCCTCCTCATCATGAGGCCGGGTCTCGACAATCGCCTCCGGCATGGAACGCTTGTCGGCCTTGACCGGCTTCCTTGCTCGAACCACCAATGCCGAGTCATCGCCCTCATTATCTTCTTCTTCTTCCCCTAGCTGGTGGACCGATTCTATAGTTAGAGGGATGACATTTCTCCTGCGTCTTCGATCTGGAGCCTTTTTAGGTTGGGGGTCCTCAGACATCGAGACCCTCTTCCTCTTGTTATCTTTCCCCGACTTTGGAATCGGGGACTCGACCTCTTTCCCAGGTCGAGCCGGCCTCATTTCAGCAACATCTTTGAGGCTTGCATAAAAAGGAGTCTAGTATGAATAAAAAGAAACGTTTCAGAAAAAGGCATCGAAGGTGTACAGGATAAGCTTACCATGATTCTTGGCCTGCCATCTGCCCCTTGCCAAGTCATGCAAGTAGCGCTCGGCATGGGAGGAAGTCGTAGCCAACTTTCGAACCCAGTAATCTGGGTCGGTGACCGCGTGAGGCATCCAGTAACCGCTGCATAACAGATGAAAGTATTATATATGGAAGAAAAAATAGAGTACGAAGACTAATGGGTAATACGTTACTTACGATCGGGGTTCCACTTCTCGAGGAACGACAGTTTCTCCTCTGGGATGAGGTCACATGTCCTTACCCGGACGAACCGGCTCATCTAACCCCAATCCTTGTCCTTATTGATGCTCGCGAATAAGGCCTTCGTCGCTCGGCATTGGAGCTTGATCAACCCTCGAAAAAGACAAGGTCGATATAATCGTATGAGGTGGCTGAGAGTGAACTCCAGCCCCTCGGCCTTACTGGAAAAGAAGTAGAGCATGATCACTATGCGCCTGAATGAGGGGTGAACCTGGCCGAGGTGACCTGGTACCTCTTGCAAAAATCGACAATGACTGGGTCGAGAGGACACAATGTGAAGGGTAAGTGTAGACACTTAGAAACCCCTCCACATAGGTGGTAATGCTCTGTTCAGGAGCGGGGATTTGTACCACGACCTCGGCCCCCCAGTTACAGTCTCTCTTTATGGCCTTGAGAGGGCCCACTATTATCGAGCAGATGTATCTCGACACGTGTTCACATCGGCCAGGGATCGATGGAGGGTTCTCGACTTTGAAGTCGGATTTTAAGACACAAGGGCGGGGAACATACTCATGAGGGAGCGGTTCCACCGGCGTTTTCTCACCGACCGGCTGGGAATAAGCTTTCTCCTTTTGTGGGACGGTCTTGGAGGTTTTTACCATTGGTCAGGTAGAAGGAAGCGGAAAGAGGTGAAATTTGTTGTTTTTTGTATTAACTAAGTTGACTCAATGGGTGGTGAAAAAGAAGAGATGGAGAACGTAAGAAACTTAGAAAACTTGGTGGAGGTGAAAGTAAAATTTTGATTCAACCAAAAAACCTGTATTTATAGATTCACGGCGACGGGTCAGTGGTGCTAGTGGCAGACCGCTCACTGGCAAGCATTAATGGTTTGGGGAACTGTACCGACGGGACGTTTCGGCCACCTCGATCGCTTACGTCACGGGGATTGCATCACTATCAGGGTCTCCAGAAAATCGAGGCTCAAGTCGTTTCTTACCGTTTTACTCTAAGAAACGAGGGGACTGTCTGTATACGGTAGAAATTGGAGCTAC
Source organism: Nicotiana attenuata (assembly GCF_001879085.1). NCBI lineage: Eukaryota > Viridiplantae > Streptophyta > Magnoliopsida > Solanales > Solanaceae > Nicotiana > Nicotiana attenuata. The sequence goes on from NW_017670398.1 coordinate 749,981, forward strand.
CCGATTTCATTCTTTTCTCGGGATATGAATGTCACGTCAAAGTGCTGGGACGTCGAGTCCGTATCGAGGTGCGCATCGATTGCGACCAGAAAGAGGCAGACTTTGAGTGACATCGGCGTAGCTTGATAACGGAAAAGGTGAGATATTCGGGATTGGTCGAGGATCATAGCGTGATATCGGAATGGATCAATCTATAGCAGTTAATTAGATGTTAATATGGTTTCCTACTATAATTAGAAGTGTACCTTATTTAGGACTCCTCTATTATATAAAGAGGGATCCCATCATTTGTAAGCATCATTGTTCACTGATAAGAATTTGTACACTCATTACTTTCTTGCTATTTCATTTATTGTTCATCAATGTTGCTTTATCATTTACTATCCCACCTCGAGGCTATCCCAAGTCGAGGTCGAGACCTGGCTAGCATACTGGTTTGATTTATTTTATTCTCCAATTTATTCGTTTATTTTTTTACTTATCAATTTGTATTGGACGAAATCACATATCCTTAAAACCACAATATAAGTTTAATTATTATCCGAATGTGAGGGTAAACAATGTATGTTGAGATTTTTGTATTTTGTGTAGAGCTTATGACTCAGTATCACCAGGTTTTTGGGAAATGTTGTATTGTAGTTCAATATTGAGATCCTTTTGAGGCTTATTAGTTTATATATCACGTTTTCATTGTTTATTTCTGTCATATTCTCTTGTATGTTGGACTTATCTAGTCTTAGAGACTATGTGCCATCCCGATATCTTAAGATGGAAAATTGGGATTGACAGTAAGTTACTTCTATTTAATTAACAGAAACGTTCGTATTTATACAAACTTCTCATGCTCCACCTTGGATTGATTTAGCAATTGATTTTCTGATATAAATTCCAAAATCTTCTTTTACCTTTTGTTATTTAGCTATATGTGTTATGCAAAATATTCATAATTTGGAGATGAGTAGAATTTATTGAGTTCAAATTGTTTGGCATTAGTTCTCTCTATTTCTTTTTATTGTTCAGCGTATCTTTCACGTTATTAAGAGCGCACGTGTAAATCATTATGTTATCTTGGACGATGGAAAATATTTTATGCTAGAGATGAACTTATTAGAAACACTTCTTGATTGTTATAAAAAAAGTTACCATGGACACCAAAAATAAATTCCAAATCACCCAAATAAACGAACAATTATCTTCATTTTGGCAAATCTCTAGCTCTGTCTTTCACTTGAGAAGTGCAGGAAATGAAACTGGATACTACATGATTCGATATACACGTGCAACGTGTCGATAAACTAGTATGAAATAAAAAGGGCTAAGAATGGAGAAATGTACTTGATCAGAAGCATAGGTTAATTACTTTATATACAAACAAGAATGAAATAGGAATTTAATGGAAACCATGTTAACTCTTTATCATCATCAGTGTTCACCATTCCGAACAAACAAAATTGCTCTATACATAGTTTTGTTTTTTCATCCTACCTAGTTTCTTTTATTTGGAATTGCATTTTCATCTATCTGTGATGATTGTCGTGACATGGACATGACATTGAGTTGTTTCGGATGATAAGTTGAGATTCTATTCCCATTTTCATCATATAAAACCGTGTCATCATCCTCATTATTTGGGACTTTACATTTCTCTCCTAAGATGATTTGTTTCTTCCAAATTGAGTCTTCGTGTTTCAACTTGGAATTCTTCTCATGGCGTTGTGCTAATGCCCCCGAAAACGCCTTCATGCTCATGCTTGTACTTAATTTTCTCTGTAGAGTTTTCATGCTCGAATTCGACCTGGAAACACGAGTAGGAGCCATTGAATTGGTCCTTAAATTACAAGAAGCAACTGCCCTCATTGCTGGTGGTGGTGGCAATGGTTGTTGCAAGAATTTTTCGTCACTTTTTCGCTCTGGTTTATTGGTTGATTCCTCATTTACATCTGAGATTTTTACAATATCTGCCTGAGATGACTCATTGCTAACAATGGTTGTATTTTCTTTGGCTTCAATATTATCTCCTGCAGAAGGGTCAGGAGATCCTTTTATTCTGTCTAGGAGACCACAAAGAGATGAAACTATACCAATGGTTGCAGCAACGCAAGCAGTAAGAAATAAAAAATATATGAGAGGATGATTGGGATGAACCTCTCCTAAAGGAATTTTTCTTCCCATGAATGAGTAGAAAAATGGGCAAAAAGATTAGAGAAAGAAAGCAATTCCTTTCTCTTTTCCGCTATTCGGAATTCCTCTCTTTGCTCCCATATTTGGTCTAAATTTAATTTTCTTTTGGAAAAACCAAGGGAGCTTGGGGCTGCAAGATTCTTTTTGGTGTTTGCTATAAGGGGAAAAACAGAATGCTTGAAACTAGGACTCAACACCAAAAGGTGAGGCTACAAAATTCACCCTACTTGTTGCCGGTAGATTATTTAGAGTATATATTTTTTACCTTTTCATAAACTACTTTACAAACATTCGACGATGATACTGATTTAAAATTAAAGGATTTTATCTTTTACATGTTAATAATGTGAAAAAACTTTTATATTATCAGTTTGACTAAACGATAGTTATGGATAACAATCCATAAATAAAATGTAGGAATCATAACTTAAAGAATAAGCGTTTTGTTACCTCTATCAATTAGTTTGCATACACTTACAAAATCTTGTTTGAATAGTCATTCTTATTTCATTGTATTGCATTGCGACTTTAATTACAATGTTATCTTTTATTATCATCTTAAATTTATTATATTTGTATTATTAAATAAATTGTTATGTAATAAAAAATGTCCTATATTATATAACGACCACCAATTTGGTTTGATGAGATTGTAATTAATGTTATGTTCCATTCTACCCTTACTTTTGTAATGACCAATTTGACAGATGTAGTCCTTTGTAAAGGTCCAAATTTATTCCTAAACTATGCAAAATGGTGTATGTTTGCTCATCATTAATAGTTGAAGTCAGATTTACCATTTGTAATAAAAAAAAAGGCTAAGTTTACACTATTAAGACTAATCCCTGTCATGACCCGGATTTTCCACCCTCGGGGGTCGTGATGGCGCCTACTCGTGATAGCTAGGCAAGCCAAGAACCTTTGCAATCATTAACCCATCTTGTTTTATACATGATTAAACAATTAAATTATCAATGGATAAGCAGTTTAGAGACAACGAAAAGTAAAATTTAGCGGAAGTCGGAACTAAATATAGAAACAGCGGAATCGAAATACGGAGACAAGTAATCAATATGGGAAGGGGGGGCATGCTAGGGGAAATAACAATTTCAAGTAAAAGACGTCTAGTAACGAATGAATTAACACAACTCGGACATTAATAAAGAGACAGAAAGCAACAAGTGCACGACATCACCCTTCGTGCTTTTACTCTCATCCTCACCAAGCAATGATATAATAAAATGTGCACGGCATCACCCTTCGTGCTTTTACTCTCTTTCCTCACATATAATCAATAGAATCGGCACAGAATAGTACATTGTGTGGCACGGCATCACACTTCGTGCTTTACTCTCTTTCCTCACCATAAGCAAACAATGCACGGCATCACCCTTCGTGCTTTACACTCTTTCCTCACAATAAACAAACAATGCACGGCATCACCCTTCATGCTTTAACACTCTTCCTCACCTAAACAACAATCACAAACAAGGGGCAAGGGAACAAACAAAATAATAAAAGAAATTCCGGCAAGGGAACACAATTGAACAATTAAATCCCGGCATGGGTACAACATCAATACTCTCAACATCCCAACAAGGGAAAATAATCAATAAACAACAATATCCCGGCAAGAGAACAATTTAAATGCTCTTTCTCTTCCTTTCACTTTTATTTCATATCTCACTTTACCACTTGAGCCAATGCTCCAAAGGGTTCAACCATTTCATAGATGTTCACAATTAAAATATAACTTGAGCCAATGCTCCTCGTTGTTCATAGGTCACAATCTCCTTTCACAAGCCTTTTACAACACATAGGAATCATCACCAAGGCAAGAGAAATACAACGAAATAAAGATATTTACAATTTAAGAACTCACGGTCATGCTAAACACCAACGTATAGATACTCGTCACCATGCCTATACGTCGTACACAACAAGAAGCAATTAGCAAATAAGACTCAACTCCTAGTCCCTCAAGCTAGGGTTAAACCAAACACTTACCTCAATGCCTTGAATACAACTCAAGCCTCAATTATTGCTTTACCCCGCGATTCCACCTCCAATTCGCTCGTATCTAATCACAAATTACTTAATTACATTAATACATGCTAAATGAATCAAGCCCAATGCATAAAAATGAGTTTTCCCAGTTTTACCCAAAAAGGTCAAAAATGCCCCCGGGCCCACGTGGTCAAAACCCGAGGTTCGAACCAAAACCCGATTACCCATTCCCCCACGAACCCAAATATGTAATTTCTTTTGAAATCGGACCTCAAATTGAGGTCCAAATCCCCAATTTTTGAAAAACCTAGGTTCTACCCAAAACACCCAATTTCCCCATGAAAATCTTTGATTTGAAGTTGAAATCATGTTAGAAGATGTTGAGGAGTGAAGAAAATGAGTTAGAAATCACTTACCAATCGTTTTGGAGAAGAAAGTTTGTTTGGAAAATCGCCTCTTATGTTTTGGGGTTTTGAAAAGTGTAAAATAACTGAAATTCCCGTTTATTTATACCCCTCTGAAGCTCCCTGTGCGGACCGCGCAAAAAGGACCGCGGCCGCACATGCCTCCCTGAAGACCTGCAAATCATAGCCCCGTGCGGACCGCACAAGGCCGACCGCGGCCGCGCAGCATCCACCGCATACCGCTCAAAGGCGACCGCGGCCGCATGTGATTTCTCACGGACCGCGCAAGAAGGTTTAGAGGCCTGCAATATTTCCTGAACCTGCAACATCTGATCTTTTAAGTCTAAGGCATCCCGGAACCTACTCGAAACTCACCCGAGCCCTCGAAACTCCAACCCAAGTATGCACACTACCTCAAAAACATCCTACGAACATATTCGTGTGATCAAATCATCAATATAACATCATGAACATCGAATTAAGCCTCGAGATCAATGAGATTTCTCAAAATTCCTATTAAATATCAATTTCCCATTTAGGGTCCGGATCCCGTCAAACGACGTCCGTTTTTAACCAAACTTTATAGAAACATCTTAAATCACATATAAGACCTGTACCGGGCGCCGAAACCAAAATACGGGCCCGATACCAACACGTTCTAATCAATTTTCATTTCAATTTTCCTTAATAATTTCAGAAAAACAATTTTACTCAAAAATTCATTTCTCGGGCTTGGGACCTCGGAATTCGATTCCAGGCATACGCCCACGTCCCACATTTTCCTACGGACCCCTGCGGGATCGTCAAATCACGGGTCCGGGTCCGTTTACCCAAAATGTTGACCGAAGTCAAATTTATTCATTTTAATACCAAAATTTAGCATATTTCACAGAATTTTGCATTTAAGCTTTCCGGCTACGCGCCCGGACTGCGCACGCAAAATGAGGCAACTATAAATGAGGTTTTCAAGGCCTCGAAAGCACAGAATGGGTAAGAAAACAGGTGATGACCCTTCGGGTCGTCACAATCCCCAACATTAATACATATTTCAATGAAAAATTAGGACAATAGTGGATAGTTCAGAAGAAAAATTGGACTATTTGGGACTAATAAAGATTTTGAGTATTCCAGTCACAAGCAAAGGAGGCTGGACAAATGCTACTGATTTTCTAACCCGTCAAAATACCCAAAAAAATCCAACCCTTTTATATATTTAAGTTTCGATAAACTCTGACCGGCCAAAATTGATGTCACAACCCAAAAAAACCGACGATCGTAATGGCGCCTAACGCATTTAGTAGGCAAGCCAAACATAATTGTCATAACCCAAAATCGACCGTCGTGAAGGTGCCTACCGTGGAACTAGGCCAGCCTCAACTCCACAACTCAACACAGTAAAATCTTTGCACAATAAGCCAGAAGCAATTTAATATTTAAGAAAAAAGCCTTTTTGAAAACAGAAAAAAAATTCAAACATACGATACAATCCATCCCAAAACCGGGGTGTCACTGAGTACATGAGCGTCTAAACCAGAATACAATCCACTACAGTTTCTAGAGAATAAAATTGAAATACAATAGAGTTATAAGGAGAGTCAAGGCCTGCGAACATCGTGCAACTACCTTGATAGTTTCCGAACTCTGAAGCCTCAATCAACAGTCGCCGTAACCAGATGCGCCTGGATCTGCACATGAGGTGCAGGGAGTAACGTGAGTACATCCAACTCCATAAGTAACAAGTCCAACCTTTGGACTGAAAGGTAGTGAGAAACTTAACCGGTACAGATACTCAGAAATATCTATCAAGAAACGTAGGCATGTTTTCAAGTTAAACAGATAGCTCAAAACAGTAAAAATAGATTAGAGCTGAACAATGCAAATAATATAACTCTTCTATTTCTACATGCCAATGCACATGACGTATGTGATGCACCATGTTGACACCCTCATGTGCTCATACTCTCAATGCTTAACCATTCAGTACTGTATATGGCCCATACGGCCTAGGGAAGATCCATCCCAGAATATATACATCACTAACCATAGGTCACTAGTACCGAGAAAGGCCAATCCAGCCCTATGGAGAATATCCATCTCCAGGTATCAAATGCTCAACCACTCGGTAGTGTATATGTCCCCTACGACCTAGGGAAGATCCATCCCTTAATAATATCAACCGCGCTCACTGGGGGTGTGTACACACTCCGGAGGGGCTCCTACAGTCCAAACGCTATCACAAATCAATATAACCGTTGTGGCGTGCAGCCCGATCCCATAATTGTCACTCATAATCAGGCTCTGAGCCTCACTTAGTCATCAATCTCTGCAGTCTCACTCACGGGCTCACAATGTCACGAAAACTAGCTCGAAACAATGATATGATGTATCAATAAATAACAACTGAGATTGAGATATGATATGAAATGCAAGTACATGACTGAGTATGAAATATCAACGAAATTAGTGAGATGACAGCAAGAAACGACCACTATAGGTCCCAACAGTACCCGCATAAAGCCTAAACATGATATCTAGCATGATTGACAGCTCAAATACTTTATCACATGATGAAAACACGGATATCAACAAGATAGAGTCGCTATACAGTGCCATGTAATCAACCAGGTCACAATTCTCATGGTGCACGCCCGCATGCCCGTCACTTGGCATGTGCGTCACTTCAATACCAATCACATAACATATAATTTGGGGTCTCGAACCTGCAGAACCAAGTTTGAAAGCATTACTTACCTCAATCCGAGCAAAACTCTACTCCGAAATGCCTTTGCCTCTCGAATCGGCCTCCAAACGTCCCGAATCTAGCCACAAGTAGTACAATACAATCAATATAGGCTAAAGGGATAAATTCCACAAGAAAAGTACTAAATTATAGCTAAAGTCCGAAATCGGCTCAAACCCGGCCCCCGGGCCCATGTCTCGAAATCCGACGAAAGTCATAAAACCCGAAAGCCCATTCACTCACGAGTCTAACCATATCAAATTTACCAAAATTCAACATCAAATGGCCATTCAAGTCCCCAAAACTCACTCTCCAGATCCCTAGCCTCAAACCCCCAAATTTCACCTCAACACCAAACAATCTAGGTGGGAAAATAATAGGGAAATAAAATTTATGATAATAAACGAGTACAAGAAGCATACCTCAAAAATCCCCTCGAAAATCCTCTCCAAAATCGCCTAAGTCCGAGTCCAAAATGTTAAATGAGACTAAAATCGCGAGCCCTCATTTTTAAACATTCTGCCTAGGCTTCTCGCACCGGCGGCCTCTTATCCGCACCTGCGGAACCGCTTCTGTAGAAATCACTTATCCAGCTGCCTCCGCTTCTGCGATCAGTGGTATGCATCTGCGCATATCGCAGGTGCGGGAAATCCATCGCACCTGCGGATCAAACTCGCATCTGCGCCCTTCTGCCCGCATCTGCAGCCATCGCAGGTGCGGGATAGTCTTCGCACCTGCAACCTCTGCTCTACTCTTCCTTGGTTGCTTCTGCGAGTCATTTCCCGCTTCTGCGGGCTCTTACCTATGGTTCCCACTCTGCATGTGAGGTTACACCAATAGCAGCAACTCTTCAGCTGCTTCATCAACTCAAAAACCAAGTCCGTAAACCACCTGAAATCAACCCGAGACCCACGAGACCTCAACCAAACATACCAACAAGTCCTACAACCCAATACGAACTTAGTTGAACCCTTAAGACACCTCAAACAACATCAAACACGAACTGCACGCGGATTCAAAGCCTAATGAACTTCGAATTTTCCAAATTCTACAAATGACGTCGAAACCTATCAAATCACGTCCGATTGATGTCAAATTTTGCACACATATCATAAATGACACCACGAACCAACCCCAACTTCCTAAATTCCAATCCGATCCCGATATCAAAAAGTCCACTCCCGGTCAAACTTTCCAAAATTCCAACTTTCGGCAATTCAAGCCTAATTCTACTACGGACCTCCAAATCACAATCCGGATGCGCTCCTAATTCCAAAATCACCTAACGGAGCTAAAGAAACCATCAAAATTCAAATCCGAGGTTGCTCACACATAATTCAACATCAGGTCAACTTTTCCAATTTAAGTTTTCATATAAGAGACTAAGTGTCTCAACTCATTCTTAAATCACTCCGGACCCGAACCAACTAACCCGATAAGTCATAATACAACTGTAGAGCACAAAAGAAGCAGAAAAAGGGGGAATGGGGCTACAACTCTCGAAATGACCGGCCGGGTCGTTACATCCTCCCCCTCTTAAACAAATGTTCGTCCTCGAACGGGTCTAGAAACATACCTGGAGCCATAAATAGGTGTGGATATCTACTCCGCATCTCACACTCGGTCTCCCAAGTAGCCTCCTCCACGGGCTGACCTCTCTACTGCACTTTCACTGAAACTATATCCTTTGACCTCAACTTTCGAACCTACCGATCCAAAATAGCCACCGGCTCCACATCATAAATCAAATCACCATCCAACTGAATCGTGCTGAAATCCAAAACATGAGATGGATCGCCGATATACTTCCGGAGCATAGAAACATGAATTACTGGATGCACACTCGACAAGCTAGGTGGCAAGCCAAGCTTCTAAGCCATCTCCCCAATCCTCTGAAGTACCTCAAAAGGCCCAATGAACCGAGGGCTCAACTTGCCCTTCTTCCCGAACCTCATAACACCCTTCATGGGTGAACCTTTAGCAGAACCTTCTCCCCAACCATGTAAGACACATCACGGACCATTTTGTCAGCATAACTCTTCTGTATCGACTGTGCCGTGTGAAGCCACTCCTGAATCAATTTAACCTTGTACAAAGCATCCTAAACCAAGTCAGTACCCAGTAGCCTGGCCTCACCCGGCTCAAACCAACCATACATGGGATCAATTGCAAAAAAAATCATTTCTAAGTTCTTTTCTCCCGGGCATATGGGTACTCTTAGAGACAAGATTCTAGCATTCAAACAAGAACCCAATGAGACGTTGCATGAAATATGGGAGAGGTACCGAACTATGGTGAAAGAATGCCCAAAAATATGACATGACGGAGGTTATGATTCAACAAACTTTCTATAGGGGGGATCAATGCTACCAATCAATGCGTAGTCAACCAACTTGCCGGTGGAAATTTCATGACAACGTTGTATGCGAAAGCTTGTGAGAATCTAGATGAGATGGCGGATACTTCATTGGCATGGAAAAGTAGAGCAAATGTTCCTCAAGGTGATCCAAATGTGATTCTCTTACATAAAGAATTGCATGATCATGGGCAAGCAATTGCCGAGTTGACCACTACAATGAATCAATCAGCCAAGGCTCAACTTCAACAAGTGTAAGTTCCTAAGAAAGTCAATGCAATGGAGGGAGTGAGTATGATGGTCAACAAGAGAAGCCAAAAGGGTCCACAAGTGCAAAACCGTGTGGAAAATTATGTTCAAGAAGATAGTGGGTTTGATCAAGATGAATCTTACAATGAACAAGAAGAGGAAATACAATATGTTAACAACTTCCATGTGCAAAGAAACAACAATCAAGGCCCAAATCAACAACAATGGCGACCTCAAGGAAATCAAGGTAATTTGATTTCTAACAACCAAGGTAATTGGAACAATCAAAATAAACAAGGAAATTGGAATTTTCAAAACAACCAAGGTAATTGGAGTGGCAATAATCAAGGATATTGGGGAGGCAACAACCAAGGATAGTGGAACAATAATCAAGGATATCGGGGATCGGTCTTTCAAAGGCCCCCGATGTATCAACAATCGAGCAACCCGCCTCCTTATCCTTCTCATGGTCTAAGTTCTTCCAACAATGAGATGGGACGAATTGAGAACATGTTCAAACAAATGATGGAGAAGAATGCCGACTCCGATGCTCAACTAGCCTCTCACGACACTTCAATTCGTAACTTGGAAGTTTAGTTGGGGCAAATCTCGCAAGCTTTAAACACCCGGCCTAAGGGAGCACGACCAAGTGATACGGTGGTGAACCCAAAGGGTGGGAACAACACGGGACATGCCATGGCCATTACTAGAAGGAGTGGAAAAGGTGGGGATGCAACCACCCTCAAGTGAAAAGAAACCTGTGGATGATGAGAAAGTGTTACAAGAAGATGAGATCCTGAACAATGAGGTGCAAGCAAATGATGAGGTGAGAATTGATATTGATGACGATGTGGAGGAGACTCAAGAGGAAGTGAAACCATCTAGGGAGAACATTGTTGACATATGGGAACCGGTAGTGCCAAAGGCTAAGGCACCAATGCCTAGGCCTCCTTCTCCATATCCTCAAAGGCTTGCCAAGCAAAAAGGTGAGAATCAATTCAAAATGTTCATTGACATGATGAAGAGTCTATCTATCAACATGCCATTGGTTGAGGCTTTAGAGAAAATGCCCAGTTATGCTAAGTTCATGAAGGATTTGGTGACAAAGAAGAGGTCAATGAATTGTGAAACTATAAAGATGACAATCAAGTGAGTCCAATTGTGCACTCAATGGCTCATAAATTAGAAGATCCCGGCGCTTTCACAATCCCTTGTACCATTGGGAGTGCCGACTTTGCAAAAGCTCTTTGTGATCTTGGGGCAAGCATCAATTTGATGCCCTGTTTGATTTTCAAGACTTTGGGAATTGGGCAACCAAGACCCACATCTATGAGATTACAAATGGCGGATCGTACCATGAAGATACTGTTGGGTATAAATGATGATGTGTTAGTTCGTGCTGATAAATTCATTCTCCCGGCGGATTTTGTTATTCTTGATTGTGAGGTTGATTATGAGGTGGAGATCATTCTTGGGAGACCTTTCCTTATTACGGGGAAGGCTCTAGTTTATGTTGAAGCCGGAGAACATACTTTCCGGGTTGGTGATGAGAAAGTGGATTTCCATCTGTGTAAGTCTATGAGGAAACACAATAGCAACAAGGTGTGTTCTTTCGTAGACTTGGTGACTGATGTGATTGTGCATGAAGAAAGTGCTATGGTGAATATTGATGATACTTTGGAGGCCGACTTGCTCAATTGTGATGATGAAGAAATGGAAGGTTACGTGGAATGTGTGAACTCTTTGCAAGGAATGGGGTCGCACTTATGAGCCCTGCAAATTGTCCTTGGATCTTGAGAATAGAACCACTCATCCAACAAAGCCTTCAATTGAGGAGCCTCCCTTCTTGAAGTTGAAGTCATTGCCTCCACATCTTCGGTATGAATTTCTTTTAACAGTTATTCTTTGCTCTTGTTTGACTCGATTCCACATTGGCGGTGCTATAAAAGAGGAAGAAAGCTATTGGATGGACATTGGCGGATATTCGGGGAACAAGCCCCGCATTTTGCATGAACAAGATTAACTTGGAGGAAGGTGCCAAACCATTTATTGAACATCAAAGGAGACTCAATGAAGCCATGAAAGAGGTCGTCAAGAAGGAGATCATTAAGTGGTTGGATGTCGGGGGTATATACCCCATTTCCGATAGTTTGTGGACTTCTCCGGTTCAATGTGTCCCAAAGAAACGGGGCCTGACAATGGTCACCAGTGATAAGAATGAGTTGATTCCTACAAGAACGGTGACCGGGTGGAGAGTGTGTATGGAATATCGCAAGCCCAACAAAGTCACAAGGAAGGATCATGTTACATCCCGTAATTTTGTATATTGGATTTGTCGTAAGATAATTGACATAGGTTCAAGGATAAGACTATTTTTGAGGTTGTAATTGTTTATGCTATTTATAACAAGTGATAAGTATGTGTCGTGAAGGTCATAGGGTAAACAAGTTTAAAAAGACGAGTTTCGCCGAAGTTTGACATTTTGAGATAAAATAAGGTCCAAGCTATAATACCCCATATTTATGGACTAGTGCCATACAAGGTACCATATGACAATGATAGTAAGATGTATAAAGTGTGTCAAAAGTGAGTAGTATTTTAAGTAATTTGAGATAATTCTTAATTATATGGATAATTGAGTAATTATTTATTTTAGTGGGAGATTAACTAATTAATAAGACCTTCAGATAAGCCTCAATGTGGCAGCAAATGGAAAATGGATCAAGACCTACATGGTGACTCTTTGATTTATGGGATTAGGTGGCTTATTTAGAGGATTTTGTTGGCCAAGTCATCATACCAAGTGGGGCACACAGCCCATAATTTTAAGAGCTTTCATACATTAAAGTAAAATGTATAGCTTGCTAAGTAACGGATGGAATAATCAAAAAGGAATTCATATGAAACCTTACAATGCTATAGTAGCGTGAATTGCAAATTCTAAGAGAGCATGGTACAATCTTTCTCAAGAATATCATGCGGATTTTTTCCTTCATCAATCCGTCGTCACGTGTTTTTGCAAAAGACGTGGGTTAGAGGAGTTGTTAAGAGAAACGACTCAGGTATGTTAAGGCTAATCCTTTCTTCTTTTGGCATGATCCAAGTAATAATACGTAAACGTAATGCTATTCCATAAGTGGTTCTACTCTTAGCGGTTAAGGATGTCTATGTTATATATTCCTGTAAAATAATATTCAAGTATGTCTAAACATGTTCCTAAGTCTCTATTGAGGTATTTGAAATAGATGTTAATGTTTATAATATAGTGATACATGCATCTTCATGCATTTACCATCAAGCTACGGCCGGTCGGGCAGTCATACATTTACCATTGGGCTATGGTCGGTCGGGCAGTTACCACCGGTTGGGCAGTTATGCACTATATTTACCACCGGTTGGGAAGTTATGCATTTACCACTAAGCTACGGTCGGTCGGGCAGTTACCACTGACCAGTTGGGCAGTCATGCATTATACGATTTGGATAATAGAAATAGTCTCAAAGAGAAGCATTATATATATATATATAAATATAATAAGTATGCATATATAGAGATTCAAGTTGATTCTTATATCTCTTTAATTAATGTTGACTTATTGTTATGTTCCAGTTCTGCCTTACATACTCGGTACATTATTCGTACTGACGTCCTTTTGTTGTGGAAGTTGCATTCATGCCTGCAGGTATAGGTAATCAGTTTAACGAGCCCTCATAGTAGATGAGGTTAGCAATAAGCGAAGGATTGGTAAGACTCCACTTCATTCGGAGTGCAGCCGTGTCTATAAGTCATCGTGTCAGACTTTTGCCACAGACTTATTGTTAGGCAGGGGCCCTGTCCCATTTGATGTCGAATAGTCTTAGACGCTTTGTAGATAGAGGTTCATTTTGTACAGTATGTTAGAGGCCTTGACAGCCCATATGTATTCATGTTTTAGGAACGATGGTTCATTGATACAGTGTTTGCCCACTTATAGTTATACATTACGAGTTCTAGCCATGGTTGCCCATGATAGTTACAAAAAAATAAAGTTACAGAGTGGTTTGCGCGGGCCAGTACGGCATCGGGTGCCAGCCATGCCTCCCCAGGTTTGGGGCGTGACAGATCATTTCCCACATCCCTTCCTAGATCAAATGCTTGATAGGTTGGCCGGTCGTGCTTTTAATTGTTTCCTTGATGGGTATTCCGGGTACAATCAAATTCTCATTGCTCCGGAGGATCAAGAGAAAACTACTTTCACATGTCCTTGTGGTACTTTCGCATTCTCGCGGATGCCATTTGGGTTGTGCAATGCACAGGCGACTTTTCAAAGGTAAATGATGGCTATCTTCACGGACATGGTTGAGGATTTCCTTGAAGTCTTCATGGATGATTTTTCTGTGGTTGGGAATTCTTTTGATGATTGTCTAGCAAACTTGGACAAAGTATTAGCAAGATGTGAAGAAACAAACTTGGTGCTTAATTGGGAGAAATGTCATTTCATGGTTGAGGAAGGCATTGTCCTTGGCCACAAAATCTCAAAGAATGGCACTGAAGTCAACAAGGCGAAGATTGAGGTGATTTCTAAACTTCCACCTCCAACTTCAGTCAAAGGCGTGCGGAGTTTCTTAGGCCACAAGGGATTTTACCGGCGTTTCATCAATGATTTCTCCAAAGTGGTAAACCCATTGTGCAAGATTTTGGAGAAAGATGCTAAATTCCATTTCAATGATGATTGCATGAGAGCCTTTGAGTTGATAAAGCTTAAGTTGACCACTACTCCCATCATCACCGCTCCAAATTGGAGTGTTCCTTTTGAGCGCACGTGCGATGCAAGTGATGCAGCGGTAGGAGCTATCTTGAGGAAACACATCAACAAGATTTTTCATCCGGTTTATTATGCAAGAAAGACCATGAATGGTGCCCAAGTCAACTACACCATTATAGAGAAAGAGCTTCTTTCCATTGTGTTTGCTATTGAGAAGTTTTGCCCGTACTTAATGGGTGAAAAAGTGATTGTTCGTACCGATCATGCGGCACTTCGCTATCTTATGAGCAAGAAATATTCCAAAGACTTTTTGATGTGATGGGTACTTCTATTGCAAGAAGTTGATATTGACATCCAAGATCGAAAAGGGAGTGAAAAACAAGTTGCGGACCACTTATCTCGTTTGGAGGAGGAGGGGAGGCCGCATGATGGCCTTGAAATCAATGACTTTTTCCCCGATGAGAACCTCTTGGCTATTTCTATGAAAGAGGTGCCATGGTTCGTGGATTTGGCAATTATCTTATGAGTGGTGTCATTCTGGTTGATTTTTCTTCGAACCAAAGAAAGATGCTAAAACGAGATTGTCAAGACTATTATTGGGATGAATCGTACCTTTTCTGGATTTGTATAGATGGAGTGATTAGAAGATGTGTACCAAAGGAGGAACAAGTTGAAATTCTTGGGGCTTGTCATTCTTCGCCTTATGGTGGTCCCCATAGTGGAGCAAGAACGCGGTTAAAGTCTTAAGTTGCGGTTCTATTGGCCCACTCTCTACTAGGATACAAGTGATCTTATCAAGCGCTATGATGAATGTCAAAGGGCCGGTGGAATCTCAAAGAAAAATGAAATTCCCCTCACCACTATTTTGGAGATTGATATTTTTGATGTGGGGTATTGACTTTATGGGTCCGTTAGTGACTTCTTTTGGAAACACCTACATCTTGGTCGTGGTTGATTATGTGACCAAATGGGTTGAGGCTGTTGCTTTGCCCAACAATGAAGCGATAAGTATGGTGTCATTTTTGAAGAACATCTTTACAAGGTTTGGCACTCCAAGGGCTATTATAAGTGATGGGGGTTCGCATTTTTGCAACAAAGTTTTCGATACCTTACCATGTATGGTGTCACTCATAAAGTGACGACCCCCTATCATCCTCAAGCAAGCGGTCAAGTGGAAGTCTCTAACTGGGAGATAACAAGTATTTTGTCAAAAACAGTGAATGCCAACCGTACGGATTGGTCAAAGAAACTCGATGATGCTTTATGGGCTTATAGGACAGCTTACAAAACACCGATTGGAATGTCTCCATAGCGGTTGGTATTTGGAAAAGGTTGTCATCTTCCGGTGGAACTTGAGCATAAGGCCATGTGGGCTTTGAAGAAGTTGAACCTTGAATGGGATGTCGCCGCAAACTTAAAGGTGGCACAATTGAATGAGCTAGATGAGTTCTGGTACCATGCATATACAAGTTCATTCTTATAAAAGGAGAAGATGAAGTACCTCCATGACAAGTACATTAGGAACAAGGACTTTAAAGAATGTGGTCTTGTGTTATTGTGCAATTCTCGGTTACAGATGTTTCCGGGAAAGTTGAAGTCTAAATGGAGTGGCCCGTTTGAGGTTGTTGGTGTGACACCCTCTGGTGCATTGGACTTCAAAAATAAAATTGATGAGGTGTTTAGAGTCAATGGCCATCAGGTGAAGCATTATTTGGGAAAAGTTGATGATGGCCACGTCGTGGCGGTTCTTCATTTCAAGTGATTGGTAATCTGAGTCGTGTCGCGACGTTAAATCAGGCGCCTCTTGGGAGGTAACACATGTGTCTTTTTCTTTTTCTTCTTTTTCTTAGATAAGTGTTGTTTTGTGGTAACTAGTTTTGAACTATGTTGCGGGAATGAGTATGCTTTGCAGGGACTATGTTTAGAAAAAAATTGGCTAAGTATGGAAAATGTGCGAACAACACAAATTCGAGTGCCACAGCAGAAAGGGTTCTGCGGCCGCAAAATTCTGGTGCCGGCCGCACAATTGGAAAGCCAAAATTGCACACTCTCTGAAGTTTTCCTATCAAATAAATGGCGGAAGTGCGGCCGCACAAGGAAATGTACGGTCGCAAAAAAATCTACGGCCGCAGTCAAAAATGTACGGAATACAGACTCATGAAAGGGTAAAACTACATCAGGTAAAGGAGTGCGGACCGAACATGAAATTGTGCTGTCGCACTCATCTCTTGAGCCCTTGCCAAATCGTGTAAGAATAAATAGTGGCCTTCTCACCACAGTTAAGACTTTATGCACTATGAACAATTAACACAAAGGCAAGCAGAGTGCACTCATCTGATTCTAGCATCTAACACTCATTTCATCATCATGATTTTTCCTTAGCATCACTTCATCACCGGTAAGTTTAATTCCTCTTTAAAAAAATTCAATTTTTCCTAATTTTTGTTCATAATTAGTTTAGCCATTTTTAGAGCTAATGTCAACATTCATCATCATGTGAGTTGAAATGTGTTGGGTAGCTTACTAATTGCTATATGGGGGATGGGTATACTGTTATAATGTCTAAATTGATATTACCATGTCCAATTTATGCTAAAAGTTAGGAACCCTAAGTTACTACCGATTTGTTTTGAATTGTGCGGCCGCATAAGAAATTGTACAGTCCGCAGATTGCTAGTTTAGGGCAAATGATGTGAATGGATTGTGTGGACCGCACTCCAAATTATGTGGTTCGCAAATACTAAACCGCGGCCGCAGAAAATGTGTGCGGACGCAGATCGGCCAAATCTCTGTCTTTAGAGTGTTGATATTTTTGGGCTTTCATTGTGTGGCCGCACTTAAAATTGTGCAAACCGCACTTCTATTGTGCGGTCGCACTTGAAATTGTGCGGACCACAGAATCATGACTGCGGCCGCACCCCCAAGTTGTGTGGTCCACACATTCCCATCTGGGGCCGCACTTAAAATTGTGCGGACCGCACTTTTTTACCTGCATCAGGTTTTTCCTGCACTTGTGTGCAACTGTCTGATACTGTGAGTTTGAACTTAACTGAATCATGTTGCTATGTGTTGCATACAATGGTGAGATCTCATGGATGAGGTGATACATCCAAAGGGAGGGGTGAACCCTGCCGAGGCCGAGGGAAGAGTACCATACCACTCTCCGTGCAAAAGGTTATAAACAAAAAGGTGACAGTCGGGAGAGCCCCAGAGCTTGCAGAGTCTAGTGAATGTGTCCCGTCTAGGGAAGCATCAGAGGGAAACTATATGCAAGAGCAGCCCGATGCACAATCACAACCAAGACAGTTCCCGGGGAGGTTCCAACTCAGAGATGAGCCTTCCACCTCAGCTAGCTCTTCTGAGGGTTCGGAAGATGACAGTCACGGTTCAGAGCCCTCATCCTCACATGACCCCACCGCACCAATTCCAGTTGACGATGATGATGATATACCTGATGATGGTCGAGGGGGTGATACCCGAGTTGCCGGCCTTAAGAGGTCGAAGAAGAAGGAGGTTTGGGAAGATAGATTCGTGAGCCTTACTGCTTTCAACGGGTTCCGAGAGTGGTGGACTCAAAGATCGCTCACTCTCGAAGGTAAATTTTATTTGAAAGATTTGGATAGATAGGATAGATACAACACGAATGTGGCAAGACAATTTCGGGATAGAAAAGGGTGGACATGGTTTACTCAAAGTGCGGTGGATGCCAAGGAACACTTAGTCCGGGAATTTTACGCCAATGAGGCGCATATCAAAAAGGGGGGACTAAGGTGACGAAGGTGAGGAACTTGAAAGTTAGATTTGATCAAACCTCCCTGAACACATACTTGGGGCTCGAGGATGTCGAGCCGGTACAATATCTGGAGAAGTTTGCAATGGGTGATGCGACTCGCCCTTGGCTAGCCGATATTTTGGAAGCTCCAAGACCACCACCACAATGGTTCACAGCAGGGGTTCCCATTCAGTGGAACACCCTCAACATTGAAGCTAAGGGGTGGCAGATATTTGTATGCAGTCGAATAGATCCAAGCCGGAATGAAAACATTCTCCCTATACCACGGGCAGTCTTAGTTGCCTCCATCATGGCCGAGTACCTAGTCAATATAGGTGCCATCATGTCGGCCAACATGTCTCTATTCGGTAGGCAGGGTGAGAGCTCCTACCCGTATCCAAACACCATCACAGAATATCTTAAGGATATAGGAGTAGAGTCAAAGGGTTTTGATACAAAGGTTCGAGCGAAGCAGCCCTTCATATGGTACTCTTTGAAGGACCCGAAAAACCCGAAGAACAAGAACAAGGGTCAGCCAACTACTACCGTGGGCCAGCCTGATGAGCCTTCGATGGTAGTTACAGATTCAGCTGACATGCCTACCACTACAACCGGGCCTTCCTCTAGTACAGCTGCCATACCTCCACCTCCATCTTTTGGACCATCATCAGTTCCATCTACTTCCACTCTGAGGATGGTGCCTATACCAGCTCATCCACTTTCTGTGTTGCGAGTCTCCCAGACACTGGCGAGCCTCAACAATTGGATGCAGACAGCCACTGCAAAGATGGCTGGCCTATCCAGTGCTGTTGCAGCATAGACATCTACCCCGGCACCCCAGATTCCTCCGATAGTGAAGGAGACTTTGAAGAAAATTCTTTATAACTAGGAGACCATTATGGACACCTTAGAGGCACATGGAGCAGCTATTGAGGAGCTTGGGAAGCAAGTGAAGAAAATGAGGAAATCCCAAACTTCGATGAAGTCAGTTGACAGATTGAGATGAGAGGTGACTAGGATAGCAGTAGCTGAGGATCTTCCATTCAACTTGGTGATGGAGACAGCTCCAGCAGCACCAGCAGACCCAACAGCACCATCAACACCCGAGGCACCAGATGGCCAGTCTGAGGAGCCAGACCTCGATGCCCATATTGCTGAGGCGGTGCGACATATGTTCACCAACCCAGCTACTCTACGAGCAGAGAATGATGAGATACAGTTGGAGGAGCCTGATGGTGGTGATGCTGCTATGGACACGGAGACCACATAGGGAGTCCTCTCTACTCTTTCCCTTCCTTGATTTTATTTTGTTGAGCATCGGGGACAATGCTTACTTTTATTCGAGGGGGCTGTCTATTTTATTTGATGACATTGTCCTGTAAATAACTGATAACATTTTCTTTTTCTTTTCATTGTGTACATATTCTTCTCTCTCTATTGATGTATATATTCTCTTTCTCTCTTATCTTGTATATTCGTTTATGCTTTCAGTAGTTTATTTTATAGCTTCTTTATTTTGTTTTCTTAGTAGTCAATTGTTTAGTCTAATAGCTTCTCATTTACTTTAATAGCTTCTTATTTACTTTAATAGCTTCTTTTTCATTTAGTAGTTTCTTTTCATGTTTATGTGATCAATAAGCCTTTGGTTTTCTTAATGTCACAGTTCTTTCCAAAGGTGATTTTTGTGTGAACCGGGTGACTCTTCTCAACGATGGATGGAGTGATAACCTTATTAAGGGATTGAGTTCATTCTTGATGTTTTAGTAAGAGTAGTAGTAATAATGAATAAGAGGACCTAAACGAGTAAAACTAGAAGAGTCGAGCATGCTTCACTTGGTACCAACACACTTAACTACGTGCTTATGATTAAAACCATGTTCTTGGAAAGAAATAGATCTAGTTAGTGACCTTTTGACTCTTGTGATGACTTAAGCAATCATCGAGTGGTTTAATCGAACCATTAGCGATTTTCAATCTTGAATATGGTTGTTGTGGGCCCTCGGCTCTATCCTCTTTAAACATTCCAGCTGTGTGAGAAGTGAGATGTTTTTGTTGCTAGCCCAAGTACCCGTGTGAATGGTCTAGAACTTGCCCCGAATGTGTTTCTAGGCGAAATTCTAAGTTTTGCTTGGCTTGAGAAGTGATTGTAGGCTCTCCTTGACCCGTTTAAAATTTTCCATGTCCCACCAATTTTGTTATCCCTAGTCAATCCGTTTGAGCCTAAGACCTTTCTTATTTGATAACCACCTTACAAGTCTTTACCCATTTTGTAATGACCCTCTCTTCGCACCCGAGCTTTACTTAATACTCTTGAGAAACAATTGGCTAAAACATAAGTCTGGGAGAGAGACGAGGAGTTTGAAAGTGGTATCAAGGGAAAAAAAGAGAAAAGAAATAAAGGACAGGCAAAGAAAAAGAAAGAAAGAACAAGAGAAAAATGCAAAAAGAAAGTGAATACATTGAAAAGTTGAAGGGATTCAAAGAAAAGCAATGATGCAAAGCATGGAGAAAACAAAGAAGAAGAAAATGAATAACATGACCAAGAAAGAGTGATGCTAAGTCTCTCTAGTTCCCCTAAGGAAAATGAAAATGCCTCAAAGAGTCGGCAAAACATGAGCCAAAAAGAGAAAATAGAGTGCTTAAGGAAAGATGAACCCATTCTATTCTAACATTTCCTACCTTAGTCCAAAATCCTTCATTATATTTCGAAAAAGCCCTATGTGATTTCAAGCCGAGTGAACTTACATTACTGGTGATTTACATGAGGGGCAAGCATATGATACTTAGAGTCGTACTTGTGACATTCTTTTGAGAGAGATGAGCGAACTTTTCACAAATCTTTAAATTGACCGATGCATTCTTATGTGAGATACGCTAATGGAGAATAGATAAGGAGGAGTTTGGGATCCATAATGACCTACGTGAAAGAGCGAGCTTTCTTGATGAATACAGTGAACTCTTGATGCTCAAGTGTCACAATAGAACTATTTGTGCTTAAAACTTCAAATCATTGTCTTGTTGATAATTCATAAGTGTTATGGGTAACTTTTGGTCCCAATTGATGTGTGATTGATGCACCTTAGACTAGCTGGAATAGCTCTTAACTTGTGGAGGTGGGAATCACTTTAATTGCTTAAGGACAAGCAAAAGCTTAAGTTTGGGGGAGTTGATAACTGTGGATTTTTACTACTTATTAGCGCTTTTTACTTTCGTTTTAGTCCAAAAGTGTTTAATTGTATTCCCGAAAACTGATGAAATATGCTTAATTGTAGGAGTATTGGAAAATGAGTCACAAAGATGAAATCCGACTCAAGAAGGAGTAATGTGAACTCAAGGACAAAAAGCAAGCAAAAGCCTAATGTGCAGACCGCAGATTTCCATATGCAGCCGCAGAATGTGAAGGAAGTCCATTAGAGTCTCAATATAATGTGCGAACCTCACAATTATTGTGCGGCCGTAGAACTATGCTAGAGCTCAAGATTCAGAGAAGTATCATTTCTGACCTAAAGGAAATACGGACCGCACAATAATCGTGCGGCCGCAGAAGTCAGCCACGCGGCCGCACTCAGAATTGTGCGGTCCGCAAAAGGGCCCTATGCGGCCGCACTCAGATTTGTGCAGACCGTAGAACAAGAGACATGCGGACGCAATCCAGAATTGTGTGGCCGCAGATTCTAACTCCTGTCAAGACTCAAGCAAAGTGCGGACCACACATGGAATTGTGCGGCCGCAGAACCTCTGAAAGGGCAATTTTGAGCTTTGTATAAATAGATTAGTTTCACGAATCTAGGTCATGTTTTGAATATTAAAACTCCTGTAGCCATTTTGCCTTACTACTTTAGGCAACTTTAGCTTACTTTAGTGATTTAACATTGGATTTTTGTCTTTTAATCTTTCAATATGAGTTTTATCATCTTTTTTTCTCTATTTCCTTCATTACCCAGTATGAGTAGCTAGATTTCTAACTAGGGTTGTGACCCAACCCTAGTGCGTAAACCTAATGGGTGTTTAATTTATGACTTGTTTATGGTTGGGTGTTTGTTATTTAGCCTTGTTCTTGCTTTTAACTGTAGAATTAATGGTTGCAAACATTAGTTCATGCTTATTTGACTTGGTCTCTACTTGAGAAAGATAGACTTTGTCAAGGAAAACTTGACTAACAAGAATTTGGGATGAAATCAAGAGATTGATAGTCCCAATGAAAGGGTTGAACCTAGAGATAGTAAAACCCGAATTGAGCATCTTATCAACTGTTTGGTTCAATACCCATTTGGACTTCAAAAAGCCAAATTGGATAAAATCACTCTCTTACCGAGAGGTATTGAGTGGGTACTTGAGTGTTGATAGATATACTACACCCCCACCAACAAAACAAGCTTTAAACTACAACCTGTTAGGCAAACACCTTGGTGAAGGTCATAGCCCTAGGCCCTTTACACTATTTGAAAAACATCCAAAAAGAATATTCTCTACTTTCATATCTTTAGAATTGTAATCCGTAGCGTAATTTTAGAAGTATAAACAAAACCATATCTACGGAACTGCAATCTAGATACATCACATGCTTAGTCCAAATATATACTACTTTATCCCATTCATATAGCTCCATGCGGAATTCGACCCCGACTCTGTTGGATATTACTATTGCATCGACCGTTTCATATCCTCGAATAGAGGTGTGACTTGGACGAGATCACTAGTATGCTTCTATGCAGCACTGCTTTGCGACCTAGACTCACGTTCGCGGAGAGCACTTTGGGGCATGGGAGGTTTCTTCATTGCGAACACATTTGGGTGAACGTGAATGCATAGGCCTGTGGGGGACCAGCCTTTGTAAACATGAAGCTGGTGATGCGAATGTTGTGTAAATTCAACTTAGTTTTGATTCAATTCCATGATTCCCCATCGATTTTTAACCTTAAACTTAGGATTTCCAAAATAGGTTTTTGGTTTTTAACTTAAGAGAGCTACTTTGATGATTTGGACCTTGATTTGAAGTCTGATTCCATACGAGTTACATATTTGGACTTGGAAAAGAATTGATAAACAAGATTTGGCAACAATTTCAGATTTGGACTATGTGAGTCAGGGCTGACTTTTTGTTGACTTTAGAGATTTTGTCAAATATTGAACTAGGGATGCTTCCTTTAGCTTTATTTAACTTTATTAGACCGTATTTGACTAGGTTTTGATTGTTTTGAGGAGAATTTCAAAGGAAAGCAGTATTTAGGTGTTGAACTTATGTTTTAAGTGAGCTTGGTTTGAGGGAATTTTCCTAACATATGTTTTTTACTATATACGGGGGTGATGTTTATCTGTGGTGACGAGCGTATATGCGTGTGCATGTTATACATACTCGGGGCAAATTATAGATTTCATGTTATTCATGCCTTGTTGAACTTTGTGCATTCTTACTTATGTATCGTTTGCTTTTATGACTATATGAGCATAACTAACCAACAAATCATGTTTAGGCGTACAACATCTTAAAAGAACTTGAAGGGGTATTCTTGATATTGTTGACATACTTGACTTGATAAGTAGTTATTCCGTATATCAAGAATGCATATCTAAACTTGTTGTCGTTGTGTTAATAGGGATTCCTTTTCCATATAAGAAATCTTTATTAAGACTTGTTGTAATATTCGAGCAATATGGCTTGAAATGTTGGTTTGCCTATTGATACAAAAGATGATGCTTACCTCTTAGGGATTGTATTATGCCTACTCATCCTTCTTGATTTTATTTATGGATCCCTTTTTACTTGGTATTGATATGTATATGTGAGGATAATTGATATTATCACGACAAATGTTACCATACTATGAGGATGAGTGATATTGCACGACGAGTGCTTCTGTGCTGGCGAGGATGAGAGATATTAGCATGATGGGTGTTTTCGTGCCATTTTATATAATATTAGCAAGATGGGTGTTTCCGTAAGATTATACTTGATATTTGCACTACTTCCGTGCAGGTGAAGATAAGTGATATCATACGACGGGTGCTTCCATGCAGGTGAGGATAAGCAACATGGCACTACGGGTGTTTCCATGCAAGTGAGGACAAGAGACATGCATCATATTATGATTGTGTCACGACCTAAAATCTCACCAAGTCGTGATGGCACCTAACCCAACCAGATAGGTAAGCCAACTAGAATAAATCATCAATTAACACAAAGATAAGAAGACAATTAAATACAACTACCCCAAGATCTGGACGTACAAGTCGTGACCTATTATGATTCGAAATACCGTTGGCAAGAAGAAATACATCATATATTTGAAAGTTACATAAAAAGAAATTTCAAATGCTATAATACCATGAACTAAATGATAGTAGATGACTGGAACACTATAGTGTTCGATGCACGTCGTCGAACTCCATAATTGCTTAGCTCCAAATATCTGCATGCTAGGTACAGAAGTGTAGTACGAGTACAATTGAGTCCATATACTCAATAAGTATCCTGATTAACCTCGGTAAAGTAGTGACAAGAATTTCAAGTCAAAGATACCCACTTAATGTGCATGTGCAGTTTACAAGCATAGAAATAGCAAGAGAAGTAACAATAGTAAATGGACACAATAAAATAAGTAATAACCATGTTTCTTTATTTATATCGGATTCAGATTGTAATTTCGGGAGTTGGTATAAGTCTGTTGTGTCATTTGAGACTTGCATGCAAAATTTGAGGCCATTCGAAGTTGTTTAGGCTTGTTCGGCATAAGTTTTGAATTTGGAAACTTGGAATAGTTCATTAGGCTTGTATTGAGGTGTGATTCATAGTTTTGATGTTGTTATGTGTGATTCGAAGCCTCGAGTAGGTCCGTATTATATTTTAGGACTTTTTGATATGTTTGGATGGGGTCTCGGAGGCCTCGGGTGTGTTCCGGAATGGGTTCGGCTTGTTTTGAGTCTTGGTGGCATTGCTGAAGCCTGATAAGTTCTAGTGATTTCGCACCTGTGACACTTGGTCCAGAGGTGCAAGTCCGCAGAAGCGGTGGTTGGTCAAGCTCTAGGAGTTCCCAGAAGTGGGCATGTGTGCGCAGAAGTGCATTCGTAGAAACGATCCACGGACTATAGGAGCAGTGCCGCAGGTGCTGCTATTTGACTAAAGAAGTGGGTTTGTGGGACTTAACTGAGTCTGCATACATCTGCGCTTATTTTTTCGCAGATGCGATTATTGGGCCGCAGAAGTGAAAAACCTGGGCAGAATATAGCTTGGACGAGGGTTTTATTTCATTTATCACACATTGAGTTAGAGAGCTCGGTTTTGGGCGATTCTGGAGGAGATTTTCAAGATTTGGATTAGGGTAAGTGTTCTGGACTGGAATTTGTTATTATTTCATGATTGCAACCTTGATTTTAGTGTTTGATTAGTGATATGAATTGGAGAAAATGAGGATTTTTGTAAAAAAATTCTAAAATATAAATTGATGATTTGAAGGCCTATTTGACGTCATAAATAGAAGGTTTTTGTATGGCTGGACTCGTATCGGAATGGGTGTTTGAAATTTGTAAGTTTTATCGGGTTCCGAGGTACGGGCTCGAGTTGACTTTTTGAGTTAACTTTTTTATTCTAATTAAAATCGAATCTTTATCATCTGTAATTGTTTTCTTCGGCTTTTATTTATGATATTAAGTTTTTTTTAGCTAGATCCGAGCCGTTCGGAGGTGGATTTGCATGGGAAGGGCTTATTAGTGGACTGCTATAGTTTCTTTGAGGTAAGTATCTTGTCTAACCTTGTGTGGGGAAAATACCCCTTAGGTGCTAGCCTCAATTATTGATTTCTATGGTGTGTTAAGTGGCGTGTACATGATGTGACGATCATGTATACGGGCATTAAGTGTGGTTTTGAACGGAATCGACCGTAGGCTATTAATATGCCTTAATGTGATAATGAACTTTATTTAAAACTTGTAAAATCACTTTATGACTATTTGATCATGTTCATTTCATTGACTTAGCCATAGATATGCTTTATCTATTGAATATCCCTCCGCTTCTATGGTTATCTGTTATGTCCTCGTGCACGGTTGTTAAAAGTTGTGAACTTATACTTTGATGACACTTTAGTACTATTGTTGTGATATCGTGGCACTTGAAATTATTATTTTGTGGTACCATGGCAATTGTGGATATGTTGAGCGGATTGATTGAGGGTGTCAGCACGAGGTTTTGTCGTGCAATTTCTTTGTCTATGGTTGTGAGCGCGATGCAAAATAATGGTGGCCTTATCTCGGGCTGCCCACGTGGCATAATAAGGGTGGCTATATGCGCATGTGGTGAAATAAAAGTGGCATATAATTTTATATATGTACACGTGCGCAGTAATAAGGGTGGCATTTTGATAATGTTACGCGATATTTTGGGGTGTTCTCATTATTGTTGTGATTGTGTTGAGACATAGCTGTTATTCTATTGCATAATTATTTCTGAAAACTTATGTTTGGCGGCACTTACCTGATTTTATGGCTGTATTTGATATTTCATCACATGCTTTACCTCTATTTGATGTTTCGTGATCAGAAATAGGTTTTATTACACGTTGAGATATTTTACATGCTCTAAAGGGGTTGTGGTTCTTGTTTTCAATTATATTTCAAGTCAGTTTTCTTCGATATATTCATTGCACATGTTATTTGTCTAGTGAGTATCACACGACTTGAACTTCGCCACTACTCCACCGAGGATAGTCTTGATACTTATTGGGTACTGAATGTGGTGTACTAATGCTACGCTTCTGTATATTTTTGTGCAAATCCAAGTACTTCGGACCGGACTAATCAACAATGAAGCATTACACACACTGGAGACTTCAAGGTATCGCTGCATGATATGACCGCAGGCCTCGGAGTCACCCTATTGTTTCATTTATACTCTTTATGTATTTCATATAGTTCTGTATTTTAATATTGATCTCGTGCATTCAGTTAGAGCATGTGACTCCGTACCACCTAGTTATGGGATATTATGTTGAGTATTGTTACTTTGGCCTGTAATACTCTTAATTTAGCATTTACGTTAAACTACGTAAAGTTATTCCCTTATTCTTTTTTGAGAGAAAAGACACTAAACTTTGCACGGAAAAGTTAGTTAGGCCTCATTTGTTTGTACTTAATGGAGGTCTGAATCTTTATCATTCAGATCTCAGAACATTAAATGTGTTTGTTTATAAAGTATGAATCTTAACTATTCAGATCTTAATCATTAAGTGTGTTTGTTTTTTTTGCTTCATAACCACTTAACGGGTCTGAATAGGTCTGTATGATTAAGATCTATAACAGAAACTTAATTTCATTAAGATGCTATCACATATTTATTATTAACTGCCGCCACCGCCTACCATTATCAACTACCACCATGCCGCCACCACTACCATACTCAACCACCCCCACCACCCCTACCCCCACCACCACCACTTCCACCATCACGACGCCACCATCATCCTCAATCATAGCCGCCACCATTATCGACCATCACCACCCATTATCCCCAACACTCCGACCACCATCATTCTCACTCATAATCAATACTCATCCACCTCAACTACCACAACTAACCACCCCATCACCATCAACAACTACAGCCGGCACTACCCATCAATATAACCTACCACCACTCACCCACCACCTTCCTTAGTCACAACTACTACCACCACCCGCCATTATTAATTATCACCACCATCATCCTCAATCATAATCTCCACCACTACCAATCACTACTAGCTACTAGCATGAACCACCATCATCAACCAAAACTACCACCAACCACTGTTCTAGCCGGCATTCACCTGTTAGCCATCACCACCAACAACTATTATATTTTTAAAAAACTATATATTTTATTGATAGAATATTAGATTAGTTCATATTTCATTTGAAATTTATGCTTATTAATTTTCAAATAAAGATAAATTTTATACATTCAAATGTTAAAAATCAAACAATCTTAATTATTTAGTATTCAGATCTTAATAGACATCTTATTATATTCAGATGTGTATTCAGATTCAGATGTCTTAATCTTAATGCACATCTTGATATTCAGATGTGTATTCAGATTGAGACGTCTTAATCTTAAAAAAAATGAGGCCTTACACTACTTTATGGGCGACCTCTTAGCTAGCGTTTGGCCATAAATTTCCAAATTTGTTTTGAAAAATTTAATTTGGGTGAAGTTTGGTTTGAAGATGAAAATGTGTTTCGATATCAGTTTTCAAACATATTTCCCAAATTTGTTTTGGACAAATATGAAACGTGACTTATACCCACAAGTTTCATATACTATCACAAATACCCAACAGTACCAATATCAATAACATTTATTATATTATCGCAAACCATAGACCTAAACATAAATAAACTTGGTACAAAGTTATCATTTTTATAATGAACTACTCCCGCCGGTCCACAATAAGTGACCAATTTGCTTTTGGCACGCCCATTAAGAAAATCATAAATTATATACAAATGTACCTAATATGACTAAACTACCCTTAATGTGAGGAGTAAGAAAACTTTTTAGGGATATGTACATAAGGGTAATTTTGTAAAAAAAAATAAATTTTTTCTTGATTATATAAATGGACACTTATTTTGGACCAAAATAAAAAAATGAATAGGTCACTTATTGTGGACCGGAGGGAGTACATGATACACTATCGGATGACCAAGAAGACGAAGCAACATTGTTATAAAATAATAAATGGTGAGCTCTTTTATAAAATATAAAAGTTTTTGGCAATTTTTTAAAAAATGTAACAGGGATATTTTGGCCTAAAATCAGCTATTGGGCTGATTTTGGGATTTGAAATTTGAAATTTTACTAAAATGTAAGCAAAATCTATGACCAAACATGTATTTGCCAAATAAAATTTAAATTTATTTCAAAATTTATGGCCAAACGGATCCTTAGTCTTACCTCTCTGAACTTGTTTAAAGTGGAACTAATACCACCCTAAAATACATATAACCAGTCACATGATGGAATGTGTATTAACTCGCTGCCACATCAATCATCATTGCTACATCAACACTGAGTCAGATCTTAATAATACTCTTTGCAATGTCATTACTACCACTACCAAAGCCGTCAAACCACCACTGATTTTATCACTCACCAACAAATTCAGGTCTTCCATCACCAAAAATCATAGCCTAACACGAAATATTGCACCACCACCATAACCATCACCATTATATTCACCACTTTCCAACAA
Source organism: Nicotiana attenuata (assembly GCF_001879085.1). Classification (NCBI taxonomy): domain Eukaryota; kingdom Viridiplantae; phylum Streptophyta; class Magnoliopsida; order Solanales; family Solanaceae; genus Nicotiana; species Nicotiana attenuata. The sequence continues at coordinate 779,662 of NW_017670398.1, forward strand.
ATATACTCCACCATCACCATCCCACTACAGTTTTCATCACCCATCACCAAATCCACTATCATTACAAAACTTCAAAAAAGTCACAACTATCGAAAAGGTTTCAGAAGACCTACTAATATAGATAATTTTTGTGTTTGTTGGGGAAATTTTTTGAGAGGATTCAGAATTGTTTTCCCCAAAAAATTTAGTTTTGTCCAATAATATAAAGAAGAAAACAAAAAACAAATTCTAAATCTTTCAACAAGAAGCTCATTGTGACATCGTGTTGTTAATCCCTCTGTTCAATTACTGCAATGTCATATGCTCGACAGCCCTCCTCTTGAGTGGTGAATAAAATAATGGGTTTCTTGAATATCTGGTGAGTAAGAAAAAGAAGAAAATATCATATGGGGAGAAACGTGTTTCTTGATTTTTCAGGTGGGTGGGGTGTGACAGTGCTTGAGAGATAGGAAAGGCACTGGTATGAAGATGGAGAACTAGGTGAGGGAAAGAAACTTGTTTTTATTTTCCTTTTTTGGTTGTGGCTTTAATTTGGACTTTTACGTGCGTATTTTTCTTCGTACTTATTTATTTTGCTATGTAAGCTTTTAGGGTGTTATTAATTCCACTTCAAACAAGTTTAAGGGGTAAGAGGTTACCCGTAAAGCATCAATGTGTAAATCACTTTCCCGTGCAAGTTTAGGGGTAACTTATTTCATTTCTCTTCTTTTTGTTTTAGTATTGTATGAGCCAAAATTCGACCAGAAAAATTCAGTACGAAGAGAAACTATAGTGGGGGGACCGTAATTCGCCATGGGCTGCTCGGCTAAGTATGGCTCAGGCAAACCTCCGAAGAGTTCGTGTTGGACGAGATCGTGGACAAACAGAACAGGCCATGCTCGAGAGTCGATTGGTTCGAAGTCATGTTCCTGAAGCAACGCTAACGAGCCGAGCAGCCGAGGTCGGAGTCGAGCACTTAGATTGGCCAGAAACGACTAGTTTTAGCAATAGAATATTCTAAAGGAATATTCTATAGGATATTCTCTACATTTTGTACTTTCAGTATGTAAGAGATATATCCCATATAAGCAGGAATAGAGGGAGAAAAAAGGGGGCAACCAAGATTCCCTTTGATAAGTTCTCTCTAGAGAAGTTGACTCTCATATAACTACAAACGTTATCTACAAAGAATATTCAATTTGTTGTGTTGGTCCAAGCTTTTCTACACTAGATCCGATAAAGTGTTTGATGTTTACACGTTTGGCCATTCTACATCACTGTCGGAAAGAGAATCATCCACCTTGTTGCACATTTGGGTGAATTATTCCCTTTATTTACAGGCATTGCCATTCATTTCATTTATTGCTTGTCTTTACTTCTTCATTTATTCATAAGAACATCATTAAACCACTTTAAAGCCGATTCCTAGGTGGTTATTTTATACCAATCATGGATCTAGAACTTATTATATTTAACTAGTATTTACCTAATCATTCACTTAATTAGTTTAACAAAAAGGTTCAAGACTTTATGGTCAAATAATTTGGTGCCGTCTGTGGGGAACTTTCTAGTTAAAATTTAGTCTCTTCTAGATCTGAGAAGAAAAGCGCATAAAACTTTGGAAAATCTGGTGTTTCCCTTGTTTGCACGAATCTGACATGACAGGCAACAGAGAGGAAAAGAGGAAAGCAGTAGCCGACACCATTGCCAACCTCCTCCACACCATCAACGAAGCGGAAAACGAGGACATAAAACCAAATGCATCTTCTCGGCAGAGCAGCTCGCCCTCACCCCCTGGAAACATCACGACTTCACACGGCAAGGGGGCCTCCACGTCCACAGCGGAGGAGGCACCGCCCGTAGTGAAGAGATTGCTCGAAGAATGGCTGACAAGTACGCTCACCAACATTCTCGACACGCCAGCTCAAAGGCCGAATAGGGGAGGCGAAGAAGTTCGCATTGCACCAACTCTCAACGAACAGCAGGCCCCCGCCCTAACAGGTATTACTGACAATGTTAATGGTGCAGGCAGTGATACCCTCACATCCATATTGAGAAAAATGGAAGAGATGGAGAACGAAAACAAGATGCTCCGTGAACAGATGAAAGAACATCAGGAAAGGGTAGATAAAATACCAGGCACCCCAAAACTTATGCCGAAAAGGGATGCCGGCCAGTTCGTAGAGCAGCCATACAGTGACGAGGCAGCGCCACACGCCGTACCCAAAACCTTCAAGATGCTGTCGTACCTAAAAATATATGACGGGACGATGAACCCCGAGGACCACATAACCCATTACGTCACAGCGCTGAAGGGAAATGAACTAACCAAAGAACAAGCGTCGTCCATATTACTAAAAAAGTTTGGCGAAACCCTCACCGGGGGAGCCCTAACTTGGTATTTGCAGCTGCCTGCACGTTCGATCGAAATGTTTGAGGAAATGTCTGATAAGTTCGTAACAGCACACGCTGGAGCGAAAAAGGCGGAGGCAAGAGTGAACGAAATATTCGCTATCAAACAGTCACCCGGAGAGGGACTTAGGGACTTCCTCACCCGATTCAACCGAGTAAGGATGACCTTGCCAAATGTGTCAGAAGGAATGGCAGTGGCGACCTTTCAGAAAGGGTTAAACAGAAATGGCTCGAGGGCGACCAGAAAGCTACTAATCCGCCTTATGAAATATCCCTCTACAACTTGGGATGAAATACAAAATGCCTACTGCGCCGAAGTCCGAGCCGATGAAGACGACCTGAATGGACCAACCCAACGGTTAACTTTGGTACAAACCGAATCTAGAAAGGACCGAAAGGGCGATTATAAATAAGATCAAGTGGGGCTTCGGTCCGGTTGAGAAAGGCACCAACCGTACAGTCGAGGTGTCCTCCTCCTGCCTCCACGCCATGTTGAAGGACCACCCAGGCAGCGAACATGGACTCACCGAAGCGAGAAAGGTATGCCCCCTTTGTTATCTGCTCACAATTTTTGTGTTTCCCCCTCAGAAATAGTTTACGTATTGGAGAAGCTCGGTCGAAAAGTAAAATGGCAGCAGAAGATGAGATTCGATCCCAACACCAGAAAGTCAAACGCCCTCTGCAAATTCCATCAGGAGCGGGGCCATAAAACCGAAGACTGCATCTCCTTAAGGCAGGAGGTCATCAACATGTTCCATCAAGGACACCTGAAAGAACTGATGAGCGACCGAGGAAGGACCAACTTCGTTTGCCCAAACCACCCTCCCCAGCTCAAACCATTCAAATGATTACTTGAGGAAGCGACAACGTGTCCATCAACAATGTAAAGTTTACCACTACCCACAAACTTAAAAGGTCGATCACTCATGAACAGTATGACGAACTCGAAGAAAGTATCACCTTCGATAAGTCAGATACCCACGGTTTCATTTTCCCTCATTATGACGCTCTTTCTATCACTTTACGTATCTTAGACAGTGATGTGAAATGTATCATGTTCGATGACGGAAGCGGTGCATGCATCATCCATCCGCGAGTCCTTACTCAGATGGGACTCAAGGATAGGATAGTGCCACACTGCATCACACTGACAGGTTTTAACAATGCAGTTCAGCGAACCTCGGGAGAAATCACATTGCACGTCCTGGCCGGCGGCGTTACGTTAGAAACCACATTCCATCTCATGGATCAAGATACAGTGTACAACGCCATCATAGGCCGACCCTGGATTCACGCCATAAGGGCCGTCCCCTCAAGCTTGTACCAAGTTGTCAAGTTTCCTACTCCATGGGGAATATTCAGCATCCGAGGAGACCAACACACCGCCAAGGAATTCTATCTAATCACTCAAAACTGCACGCACATAACGGTTAAAAGGCAAAACCAGAGAAGCATAGCAATCAGAAGGGTCAAGGTCAAGCGAGAACGAGCAGGGTGTAATCAAAGATCCCGAGGTTGGGGAAGCTACGGGATCGACCATAGAGGACCTCAACCCCATCCAATTCGACAACGACGACCACAGCAAAAAGGCATATATCGGTCACAAACTGCAAAATTCAGGTAGCTTCCTACACTTTTTAGCTAACAACAAAGATTTGTTTGCTTTTTCCCATGCAGATATGCCAGGTATCCCAAAGGAGATAGCAACTCACAAGTTGAACGTCAACCCATTCTACCCCTAGTAAAGCAAATCAGATGAAATTTCAACTCGGCAATAAACGACGTTGTTTGTGAAGAGGTCGAGAAGTTGCTAATGAACGGTTCTATCCGAGAATCCAAATACCCTCAGTGGGTCGCCAATGTAGTCATGGTAAAAAAGAAGAACGGTAAGTGGAGAATGTGCGTGGACTTCACGGATCTGAACAAAGCCTGCCCAAAAGACTCGTTCCAACTGCCCCACATCGACCAACTCATCAATGCTATAGCTGGGCACGAACTGCTGAGTTTCTTGGACACATACTCGGGCTACAACGAAATCCTCATAGAGGAGGAGGACCAGGAAAAGACCACTTTCATCACCCATCAGGGGACGTACTGCTATAGGGTCATGCCGTTCGGGTTGAAAAACGCAGGGGTGACGTACAGGCATGTTGGTCAAGACAATGGAAGTTTACATCGATGACATGTTGGTCAAGTCAAAAAGAAAGGAGGACTACATCGACCACCTAAGAGAAGCCTTCGACATACTTAGGCAGTGCGGCATGAAGCTAAACCCTGAGAAATGTGCCTTTGGAGTGACCTCGGGAAAATTCCTCAATTTTTTAGTTTCACAACGAGGGATACAAGTTAATCCCGACCAAATCAAAGCTATCGAATGGATAGTGGAGAACTTGACCAATAAGAAATAAGTACAAAAGCTAACCGGTCGTGTACCCGCCCTATCAAGATTTATATCTCGGTCCTCCGATAGGTGCCACAAATTTTTAAGCGTGCTCAAAAAAGATAACGGACTCCGACAGAACTTGGATTGCGTCAAAGTATTGAGGGAGCTAAAAGCATATTTATCATCTCCTCCGCTACTCGCCAAAGTAGAAACTGGCGAACATCTCCTCGCCTATTTGGCCGTATCCGACGTAGCTGTGAGCGTGGTTCTAGTCCGAGAAAGCCAAAGTACACAATCTCCAATATACTACATTAGGAAAACCCTGGTCGACACCGAAACGTGGCATCCACACCTCGAGAAGCTGGCCCTGGCTGTAGTTGTAGCTTCACGGAAGCTTAGACCCTACTTCCAGTGCCACCCCATCTCGGTAGTAACGACCTCCCCCCCTGAGGATTATTCTACACAAGCCCGAGCTATCAGGCCAATTGGCCAAATGGGATATAGAACTCAGCAAGCACGACATAACCTATCACCCACGAACAGCGATAAAGTCACAAATGCTCGCCAATTTCAGCGCAAAAATAATGCCCGATGTCGAAATGGAAGCCGCCCACACTCACACCGAACTACACGACCTATGCATACTATACATAGATGGCACGTCGAATGCCCTAGGATCGGGACTGGGACTCGTACTAGAGGTCCCGACTGGCGAAGTAATTCGCCAGTCCATCCGGTGCCCAGACATGACTAACAATAAGGCCGAGTACGAGGTCGTGATTGCATGTTTAATACTAGCACTGAAGTACGGAGCGAGACGGGTTGTCTTACGGTGCGACTCTCAGCTCGTCGTCAATCAGGTCACAGGACTTTCCAAATAAAAAAATAAAGGTTGCAAAATCTGCAAGCTGTTACCCCAGTTCGAAGAGTGCCAACTCGACCAGATCCCACAAGCCCAGAATGTTAAAGCAGACAGCCTGGCCAAGTTGGCCACGGACATACCAGAGAAAGGAAACTTGATTACCCTCCTCCACTCATCGATCTACCAAATCGAGGTATGAACTATAAACTCACCTTGGGATTGGCGCAATTGCATTATCTCGTATTTGCAGGATTAGATACTCCCTCCAGATAAAAAAGAAGCCAAGAAGCTGCGAATGCAGGTGGCCAGATACAACATCATTAACAACGACATGTACAAAAGAACGTTTGGTGGCCCTCTGGAGAAATGCTTGGGACCAAACCAAACGAGGCGCGTCCTCAAGGAAGTACGTAAAGGCCACTGCGGAGCTCATACCGGCAACCGAGCTCTAGTCAGATGCCTCATACGAGCGGGCTACTATTGGCCTACGATGAAAAAAGAGGTCGCCGACTTCGTCAAAAGGTGCGAGCAATACCACAAATATGCCCCCATGATTCATCGGGAGGGCGAGCACCTTCACTCAGTTAATTTATCCTGGCCATTCATCAAATGGGGAATGAATATCATAGGACCCCTCCCAGCGGCACAAGGTAACATACGACTCCTTTTAGTTTTAGCTGATTATTTTTCTAAGTGGGTGGAAAAAGGTGCCTTCACCCAAATATGCGAGCAAGAAGTAATCACATTCATATGGAGAAACATCATATGCCGCATTGGCATCCCCAAAGAAATAAGCTGCAAAAACAGGCTACAGTTCACCGGGCAAAGACCGCTGAGTTCTTTGAAAAGTGGCATATCAAAAGGATTCTCTCCACGTCCTATCACCCTGCAGGCAACGGCCAGGCGAAGTCCTCCAATAAATCAATATTGAGCATCCTGAAAAAGAAACTCGAGAACGCCAAGGGACTATGGCCGGAGTTGCTACCCGAAGTGCTATGGGCATACTGCACCACGCCGAAAACAAGCACACGAGAAATGGCATACTCGTTAGTCTACGGGACTGATGCAGTGATACCGATCGAGGTCGGTGAGCCAAGCCTAAGATATGCAATGAAAGCGGGCCAATCATTGATAAAAGCAGAAGACAAGACCTCGACGAGGCCAAAGAGCGAAGAGACATGGCCTACGTAAGAATGATATCACAAAAACAACAAGCAGAGCAGTACTACAACAAAAAAGCCAAAGTTAGACCACTCAAAGCCGGAGACTACGTACTCAAAGCCAAAATCCAAGCAAGCAAAAACCCACGAGAAGGCAAACTAGGAACCAATTGGGACGGCCCATACAAAATCACTGCAGCAGTAAACAAAGGGTCGTTCCAGCTGGAAACAATGGATGGAAAGCTGCTACCAAACAATGGGAACGTCGCTCACCTCAAGTATTTCAACTTCTAAAGGAGAGTCCTCCTAAGTTGTACTCTTTTTCCCTTACCCGAGTTTTGTCCTAATTGGGTTTTCTCGGGGAGGTTTTTAACAATGCGACGAAGAGGGCATCTCGAAGTACAAAGCACGCATTTCATTGCTCGACCTCTCGACTGCTTCTCCATGCCGACTAATGAAGGGACTAGATAGACTGGGACTTCTCCAATGTATGCACGAACAGAACAAAAACATGTAAACTCCAATGATGCAAAGTTGTTATACAAACGAGTTTCTCATTTTACCAAGATTATATGTTTATACATTACGCCAGTCTCGAATAACATTTGACCTCGTTCAAATTAACAAGAGTTAACATTCGACCTCGTTCAAATTGACTCACATTCGACCTCGTTCGAATCGACTCACATTCGACCTCATTCGAATTAGCAAGAGTTAGCACTCGACCTCGCTAGAATCTACTCACATTCGACCTCGTTCGAATTGACAAGAGTTAGCATTCGACCTCGCTCGAATTGACTCACATTCGACCTTGTCCGAATCAACATGAGTTAGCATTCGGCCTCGCTCGAATCGACTCACATTCGACCTCGTTGGAATTGACAAGAGTTAGCATTCGACCTCACTCGAATCGACTCACATTCGACCTCGTTCAAATTAACAAGAGTTAGCATTCGACCTCGCTCAAATCGACTCACATTAGACCTCGTTTGAATCAACAAGAGTTAGCATTCGGCTTCGCTCAAATCGACTCATATTTGATCTTGTTCGAATCAACAAGAATTAGCATTCAGCCTTGCTGGAATCGACTCACATTCGACCTTGCTCAAATTAGCAAGAGATAGAATTCGACCTCGATCAAATCAACTCACATTCGACCTCGTTCAAATTAGAGTGTTCGACCTCGTTCGAATCAACAAGAGTTAGCATTCGGCCTCGCTCGAATAGACTCAAATTCGACCTCGTTCGAATCAACAAGAGTTAGCATTCGGCCTCACTTGAATCGACTCACATTCGACCTCGATCGAATCAACTCACATTTGACCTCGTTCGAATTAGAGCGTTCGACCTCGTCCGAATTAGTATAGAATCATATTCGACCGCATTCGGATTTAACTTACGCTCAAACCAACCCGAATTCAATTTATAATTTTGTCTGGAGTTAAGTATGACGACATGGGACTTCACCCAAATTCAATCAAAGATACACTCGACCATGTTCGAGATAGCGCATGCCAACACAATTCCTTTGAAGAAAACATTCGAAGAAAATAAGAAAGCCCAATAACATACATCAAAGGGTTGTGATCATTCCATTCTAAAAAAGAGATGTATCTTACAAAGGACCAGAAAGATGCCCCCACACACATAAACAAAAAGAAGAAAAACATAAAAACTATGTACAAAACACTACTCCGCGTCGTCCCCGCCTTCAACGCCCGGTCCAACATCGCTTTCTCACTATCACCCTCGCCGTCAAGATACTCCTTGTCATACCAAGGGTCATATGCAAGATCACTCTAAGTCCTCTCCATCCTCACCGGTCCCCGGAGTAGCTGGGTCATAGCCGCAAGCAAGCCTAGCTTCACCCACCTTGACACGAGCCTCTTCGAAGTCGACCTCAGGAACTTTCCCCGCCGTCATCAAATTCCTGTAAATATCCAGTTGAGACTCGGCATGAATCCACATCTCGTACAGATGCGGTGGAACATCAGGGAAATCAGAAGCACAAGAGGAAGACGGCTGGGCCAACAGCTTCGCCTTCTCGACCTCAAGAATGGTGACCTGTTCCTTCAGGCAAAAAATTCTCTCTCAAGACCGCCGATCCGTTCAATAGACCTCGCCTCCTTAAGCGCGGTTGTTTCAGCATCACTAGCTCGTTCGGATTGAAGGACACGAATATCGTCCTCCAACTCGACCACTTGCGCCAACGCTGCCACTTTAGCCCCTTCGACTCTCTCTATCTCAGCTGCCTTTCCAACCAACTCGTCACGCGAACCATTGGCCCTAGCCATGTTCTGATCATGCTCGACCTGCAAGGATGCCACCTGAGCTTGGAGGTTGACGCACTCGACCACGACCCCCTTGTTCACTTTAATCTTAACCTCCTTAAACCTAAGCGCCCCCTCAAGCTCGCCTGCATCGGCCAATGGTTCGTACGAGCTCGTCATCTTTTTGTTTCAACTCCTTCCTGAGAGATTGGAGATCCCCCCTGCTCGGAGCCGAGTACGCATCACACGTACCTGTCACGGGTTCGGTGGTACTTTGTAACCATCTTCATGAAGATCACCTTCTTCTTATCTGCTCGGCGAGCACTCTCAATCTCTAAGATGAGTGTCTAAAAGGAAAGATAGCAAGCAAGAAAAGGAGAGGAGGGTCAGTAGGAGTGCAAATATATATATATATATATATATATATATATATATATATACACACACACACACACACAAAAGAGAAGAGGAAACAAAAGAAGCAACTCACTCGTAGAGCCAACCCGGATACACTCAACGATAGGTCGGCGTCCTTGAACGACTCAAGATTCCTATGCTCGACGCTAGAACAAAGGCACCAAAGCAGGCACCACACTTTCCATACTGGTCATCAAGTTGCAGTCTGAAGGAATTACTATCGAACGAGAAGTCCCATCGGTCCTCACCTCGAGCCAGGTAAGCCCCTCATCGAACATCCTCTCTTCCTCGAGGTCGACGTCGGAATCGGACTCAAAATCGTCGGCAGCTACGCCCCCTCTCCATCTCTTCGGTAGAAAAAGGAATGTCGACTGGCACGGAGCTTGAAGGATTACTTCCCAGCACGGTTGCGGCAGCCACTGAAGAGGAAACAATCTCAGCACCAGGAGCGGGGATCCTGGTATCCGAGGTTATGCCAGTGTCGTGCACAGACACGGCGAGCTCGGTCTCACCACCCATCGAGCCTTCGCCCATCTCCATGCCACCTCCGGTCCCAGTTCGCTGCCTCTTTAAGGGAAAATTTTCCCCCTCGTCCGCCGACAGCTCATCCACCAAATGGAACAAGGATGGGTCCGCAGCCCTCGCGATGGAGTAGCCGCCCTATGGACAGATCTACGCGGAACTGGAATCTTGGATGAGGTGGCAGGCCGTGCAGACTCGCCTGTGGTCATAGCAGTCAAAGGCTTGGGCAAAACACCCGATTGGTAGAACGCGGGGGTGGGAGCCTTCATTTTCTTTGGGGCTTTCCGACCTGACAATAAGGGAAACGACATAAGCAATAAGAAAGGGCGGCACTGACGCCCAAGTAATGGAGGAATGGAATGACTCACCAGTTAAAGTAGTGGGCTCACAAATTTCTTGTTGAAAGACAACCATTCACGAATCCCCACCGTGTGGGGAAATATTTGAGCCACCCAGTCTCGAATGTCGGCGACCAGCACATGAGGATCCCTCTCGGCTGCACCATAAAGAGCGATTAGGTAATCCAAGAGAAAAAGCAAACGACCAATTAAACAGAATACTTATGACCGAAGTTCCACGCTTCGGGAAACCCGGTAGGATTCGCCACCACATGCTCGGGCTTGATATAGAAATAATCGACCCAAAACATGCGATTAGCCTTATCGTCCATCTTTACCACCAGCCTCTTGGTTCACCGGTGGCGGAGATGTATCATTGTGCCCCGGTGAAAGCTCGAAGCAAAAAGATGCAGCAAATGGTGGATGGAAAGTTCGCGACCAGCCAGCTTAGCGTACTTTATCAACATAAGAAAAAGCTTGTAGATGTAAGGATAGAGCTGGGCCGGGCATATGTTGTAGTAACGACAGAACTCCTCCGCTAGCGGGGGAAGAGGAAGAGAATAACCCACCCAAAACTGGTACGCATAAAATGCAGTACCCGGGATGGTGAACGTGGACCACATCGTCCCCGGCGGGAACCAAATCGACATGAGTAGGGATGGCGTACTTGGCCCTAAGCTCAGAAAGACGTGACTCTCCCATTTTTGACTTCGCCGGCTCAGGCTCGTCGATAGAGGTCTTCGAAAAGTCAAATCTAGCCTTATCACTACGAGGAACGATCTCCTCCACTGTAGGGAAACTGTCATCTTCAATGGGTTGGGCCTCCTCTTCAACACGAACTGGCACGGCCACTGACAACGGGTATCCTCGGAGTTGGGAGATGCACCAGCCATTCGTGTATTTATGTGTGAACGAAGATCTTGAAAACAAAAACTAAGCGACAATAGCGATGCAAGAAGTTGCAAAAAGCAGAAAAGGACGCAAGAGAAGGAGATGAACCGCTTTTGAAAGTTTGAAAAAACAAGGTTCTGAATAAGGAGGTCTTCCCCCTTATAATAAGAAAGTATCGGCACAAAAGTCTAGAAAAGTAACCGCCAAATGCGCGAGAATTGAAGAAACAGAGACACAAGAAACTAGGCAGCACCTCGAGAAAACACATAATCATGACGCACGAAAGGGTGACATCACTATGATCCCTCACTATTGGGCACAATCTTCAAAGCGCCGCCCCCTACCACGGCTAAGATAACTGTTACTCGGCATCTGGTTCGGATTTCGAAAGGGAGGGTTGGCAAAGTCCGCTTATCAAGGTCAACCTAAAGGACGACCTCGGCAAGTGGAGGGGCTAACTGTATGGGCCAAAATTCAACCAGGGAAATTTAGTACGAAGAGAAACTATAGTGGGGGGGGGGGGGGGAGGGGGGGCGTAATTTGCCATCGACGGCTCGGCTAAGTATGGCTCGGGAAAACCTCCGAAGAGTTCGTCCTGGACGAGGTTAGGGATAAACAGAACAGGCCATGCTCAAGAGCCGATTGGTCCGAAGTCATGTTCCTGAAGCAACAACGAGCCGAGCAGCCGAGGTCGGAGTCGAGCACTTATATTGGCCAGAAACAGCTAGTTTTAGCAATAGAATATTCTAAGGGAATATTCTATAAGATATTCTCTGCATTTTGTACTTTCAGTAGGTAAGAGATATATCCCATATAAGTAGGAATAGAGGGAGAAAAAAGGGGGCAGCCAAGATTCCCTTTGATAAGTTCTCTCTAGAGGAGTTTACTCTCATATAACTACAAATGTTTTCTGCAAAGAATATTCAATTTGCTGTGTTGGTCCAAGCTTTTCTACACTAGATCCGATAAAGTGTTTGATGTTTACACGTTTAGCCATTCTACATCACTGTCAGAAAGAGTGGATGATTGGGTGAATTATTCCCTTTATTTAAAGGCATTGCCATTCATTTTATTTATTGCTTATCTTCACTTCTTCATTTATTCATAAGAACATCATTAAACTACTCTTTGGCTTTAAATGGCTTTAAATACGATTCTTATGTGGTTATTTCCTACCAATCTTGGATCTAGAACTTATTATATTTAACTAGAATTTACCTATCATCATTCACTTAATTAGTATAACAAAAAGGTTCAAGACTTTTTGGTCAAACAAGTACATGCCACTTGTACTTATTTTTCGTCGCCTTTTGTGGTCTATTTAGTTTACTAGTTCCATGTATTCAAGGTAAGAAAATAGATATTTTAATTAAAAAATATAATTTTATGTTATTTTTTTACTGTATAATTAATATAATGTATTGGCACGTCATATATGCCTTGTTCGCAAATTTTCATAATTAGAAAAGTTTTGTAGTCACATAATTTATAGTTTTTAAAGGAAAAGTTATTTAGGAAGAATGAAGTTTGATTGGAGAATTAGAAATAGCAAATTAAAGAAATACAAGTGATTCGGTATTCTATAAAATAATATATTTTAAAGTATGTAAAATAAATACAACTTGGCGACAATCATAAAATGAAAATCATTAGCTTTATTGAGCTTGTGAGCATATAATTTCTTTAGTTACAGATAGAAATAGATTTCTTTTTATAATTATTAAGTTTTAATTTCATTCATAATTTCATGTAGCAAGAGTTTTGCTAATTAAATGTGGTGATTTAAGGTTAATTTTAGAAGAATCAAAGGAATCTCAAGAATTAATTCTTCACATATAGCTTATGCTTAAGAATATTAATTTTCAATTAACCAAATAAGAGATTTTAAAGATAATTCTATCTTGATTGATATCACTATCTTTATTTATTCAACATTGTCAATAATTTTAATTTTAAATATTTTAATACACCATGAATATTTCAAAAGTGTAGGATAAATTATACATAAAAGATTTCTATTCAATTCAAAAAATAACAATTAAGAAAAAAAACTAATTACATGAGAACCGTACTTGGTTCAACAGGAATAACATAGAACCTCATACAATTACCAAAATTCAAAATAGTTTTAACCTCTTCTTTTTTTCCTCTACTTCATCCCCAAAATATTTGTACAAAACTCTTTTATAGAAGAAACAAATTTATTTAACACAAATTATAAGAAAGAAGAAAAAAAGTTATGACTTGTTCATGCAAAGAAAAAAATTTCTCATAATCGTGATATGTTTTTCGTAAAGAATAACTATATAAAGAATTTCAAATTTTAAATATTTTTACCAATAATTGTTTTTAAATAAAACTGTAAAAAGGTGGATTTTGACAATCTCTACAAAGAACCTGAAGTAAGGTGCATCAAAAAATTAGTAGTAAGATAAATATTTTAAAAACACGTAAAATAACTCATATAATAATTAAAATTTCAACTAAATATATTTTCAATATATAAAAGCAAAACTTCATTTCACTTCTTTAACATTTTAGCTTTTATTGTTGACGAAATTATTTATTTTAAATACTTTATAGGTTAAGTTCTGAATTCTAATCTTTTAAGTTATTTAGTTCTATACATACGCAATGAATTTTTAAGATAAATATAGAGTCTGGACCAAAGCTACCAAATTTGATCAAACACGTAGCCAGCACTTCAGCTCCGCCCTTGCTTCAAACTCATTTTGTGCTTATCTTGAACTCATTTAAGATTTTAATAATATATTTTATTTTTACTCGTATTAGAAAAACTCGTGTTTTTATCTTCTAGAATCATCTAACACAACAAAATCTTCAATAACTCCAAATTTTATACTACGATATTTATAACTTTAGTTTAGAGTCTTTACAAAAATTAACGTAATGATCTTACAAGAATTTTAATAAAAATAATTAAAGTAAAAACAATGATCTTACAAGCATATATGATCTCACTAAAGAAGCAAAAATATTGGAGGTTTAAGGATAAAGAATATAGTAAGACCTAATAAATGCTCTAGTTATAAAAGAAAATTTGGCTCCAAAATTGCCTAAAATTTACCAGAACGTATAAGGACAAATAATATACCCTCTCCGTCCCAAATTAAAAGTCATATTTCATATTTCGAAAGGTAATTTGACTAAACTTCGGAGTTAAATTAGGTTTGATTAATTTAATATTTTATTAAAATTTAGATATTCAAAAATTATATAGAAAATACCATAAATTACAATTCTTCTATCAATATTATTATTTTTTTTTAAAAAGAATATTGGTTAAAGTTTATATAATTGACCATCGAAAAAAGATAATTTAATAAAGAGCAAAAAAGATTCACAAATAAATTACCATAATACTAATATAGACCAATAACAAAGGCCCATGTGGGAATTCTTAAGAGAGAGAAACGGCAAAGGGGCATTTGCATCTATACCCGTTTTTTGTGCCACATTTTAACTTGTGCCCGCTTTGCAAAAAAAATTGCAAGCGTACCTGCTTTTTCACATAACTTCAGCCCATGGGGCTGAAGTTTTTCTTTTGTACTGGAAAACTTCAGCTGAAGTTTTTGTCTTTGTAACCGGATAAAAACTTAAGCTCTAGAGCTTAAGTTTTCCAGTTATAAAATAAAAACTTAAGCAGTTTTCCAGCTTAAGTTTTCCAGTTATAAAATAAAAACTTAAGCAGTTTTCCAGCTTAAGTTTTCCAGTTATAAAATAAAAACTTAAGCTCTAGAGCTTAAGTTTTCCAGTTATAAAATAAAAACTTAAGCTCTAGAGCTTAAGTTTTCCAGTTATAAAATAAAAACTTAAGCTCTAGAGCTGAAGTTTTTCTTTTGTACTTTGTAACCGGAAGTTTGCCAGTTATAAAATAAAAACTTCAGCTCTAGAGCTGAAGTTTCTATGTTGTAACTAGGAAACTTCAGCTCTAGAGCTGAAGTTTTTGTCTTTGTTTCTTGTACTGTTTCTTCTACATTCATCAAAGGAATTACATGGAAATATCTAGCAATTTTTGGCGGATAGTCTTGAAATATCATGCTTAAGTAGCTACATATTATTTCCCGTTAAAATTTGTTAGAATGGTCAATGAAAATCTGACGATTACATATCGTGCAAAGCTAAATCCAGAAAATCTATCTTCTTCAGTTACCGCAAAGCATGAAACTAGCAAGTTCCAATCTCATATTCTATTTGTAAAGGCTTATCTCAAACACTAACTACAGTGAAGAGCAAGAACTGTGGTATTGAAGAAGAAGAAGAAGAAGAAGAAGAAGAGGAGAAGGGGAGGAGAAAGGGAAGCTGAAGTTTTTTAGAAAGTGGGTACTGGTGCAAACAGAAAGACAAAGCGGCTACAGGTTAAAAGGGGGCGCCCAAATAGGGCGCCCCGTGCAATTTTTACAACGGCAAAAGTGAGAATTTGAAGGGAAAAAAACCAATATCAACAACCACGTGTAGAGCTGCACATTACCAATAAATAAAATTCCTTTATTAGCCACAAAGATGTAAGGAGGACAAAACTTATTTATCCTTGCTTATATTAGCAATTAATATTCGAACCCGCGCGATGCGCGGATAATATTATATGGAATATATCATATTAAGTTCAATGTTGCTTGTTTTAGCATTTTAAATCTAATCGATAAATTTTCAAAAATATCATCTTGCTTGTCACGACCCAAACCCCGCACTAGTCGTGATGGCACCTCTCGTGAAGACGAGGCCAGCCAACTAACCCAACTTGTCTTATCAAAAATAATTTAAACATGAATAAACAGCTAAAATATGACTTAATAATATTAATTAGCGAAAATACAACCCAACACATCCCTAATCGGGGTGTCACAAGTCACGAGCGTCTATTAGAGTGAAAATCCAACTACAAGGTCTAAAGTATATCAGGGAAGTAAATCACTTAAAGCAGTAAAACCGTAAAGAATCAAATGAAATCTCTTTTTTAAAAATAGGTAAATCAGGTAAAACAACAAGTAAATAGTGAGTAGTAATCTGCCCCTTGGGCCTAGTATCAATCGCTCAGAACAGTATCAGCCCCTCGGGCTCAGTATCAATCACTCAGCAACGTATCAGCCCCTCGGGCTCACTCTCAGTCACTCAGCATAGTATCAGCCCCTCGGGCTCACTCTCAGTCACTCAGCATAGTATCAGCCCCTCGGGCTCAGATCATATGGGTACCCGCGCTCACTGTGGGTGTGCAGACTCCGGAGGGGCCCCTTACGGCCCAAGCGCTATATCAAGCCACCTCGTGGCATCATCACTCGGAACTCCGCCTCACATCACTCGGCCTCCCATCACTCAAGCCGCCTCGTGGCATATAAAGCATCTCATATCACTCAGCATATCCTCACAAGCCCCTCGGGCATCAGTAAAACAGTAGTGCTCAGCCCAAACAACATTGGGAATTATTCAATTAAAAGTGGCTGAGTTTGTAAAACAGTATTAATCAACAGGACTGAGTTCAAGTAATATATCAAAATAGTGAGGAGACGGTGATAAAAGTCCACGAAGGATTCAAGTAGTCGGCATGAAGCCCAAAATATGGCAATAAGCCCAAATCATGTTGATAACAAACATATTTCAGTCAATTACGCTGTAAAAATATCAATCGGGACGGACCAAGTCACAATCCCCAGTAGTAAACAACCCTGCGCTCGTTATTAAGCGCGTGTTTCACCTCAATATAGCACTACGTTGTGCAAATTCGGGGTTTCAAACCCTCAGGACATCATTTACTATCATTACTCACCTCAAGCCGGCCAATTCTCTAGCTCCCTATGCCCTTGCCTCTCAAATCGGCCTCCTCGCGCGTCGAATCTGACCAAAACCACAACGAATACGTCACAATAGGCTAAGGGAACATAACCCAATCGAAAAGAAACGAAAAATATCAAAAATCACAAAATTTGCAAAACCCGAGCCCCGGGCCCACTTCTCGAAACTCAGAAATTTTTACATCAACGGGTTCCTTATCTCGCCACGAGTCCATACATACCAAGAACTCCCAAATTCGAGCTCAAATGACCCATCAAAACCCAATTTGAAATATCAAAACTCAAGCCCTAGTTCTTCCCTTTTTTGCTAAGTTTTCATGAATTTCTAGGTTGATTCTACAATTAAATCATGTTTTTAGATCATATGACTCACCTCCAATCAATCCCAGTCGAAACCCTCTTCAATTCCCGTCCAAAAGCTCTCAAGGATGCTCAAAAATGGTGAAAATTAACTTAGCTCGCGAAGGAAATGACTTAAAAACTATTCTGCCCAGGTGACAATTTTTTTCTATGCGAACGCGAGGGCCTTCTCGCGTTCGCGATGCACAAAAATTCCACTGACCCATTTTACCCTTCGCGAACGCGGTGCCTCATCCGCGATCGGGATGCTCTAACTGATACAACTACGTGAATGCGAGCCTTGTGCCGCGAACACGAAGAACAAAAACTACGGGACTTCAAATCCTTCTATGCGAATGCGTGCAGCCTCCCGCGAACGTGAAGCACTAGCTCTCAGACCTATGAGATCGCGAACCACTGAGTGCGAACACGATGAACAAAGTTCCAGCCTCCCAATTTTCCTCTATGCGATCGCGACACCCCGCCCGCGATCGCGATGAACAAAACCTCTGCAACACATCAGCTGGAAAATCTGCAACTTCCAAATGCTAGAATTGGTCCGTTTGACCATCCGAAATCACCCCGAGGCCCCCGGGACCTCAACCAAAAGTGCCAACCCATCCTAAAACATCACCCAAACTCGTTCCAATCATCAAAACACATCAAACAACACCAAAATCATCACCTCCCATCGAATCCAAGCCCTAAGTCCTTCAAAACTT
>NW_017670399.1:0-42897 GCF_001879085.1 Nicotiana attenuata
CTTGAGGGAAGTAAGTCTAAAGAAAATACCAAAAAGATTTTTTGTTTTGTTAGGTAGTGTAGCAATTACCCCTTGGTTTTTCTTTAAACCACGATTCTTTTCCAAGGGTTTTATTTGAACCGGGTGTAGTTATTTTTTTTTTTTGGGAATAGGAGCCATTGTGTTTTGTTTTGAAATGAAGCAATATCTCTTGACTTTGTTATTCCTTGAGAATAGTGAGTACTTTGGCTGTGACGCTTAGCTCAGTTTTTGACTCTTGTATAAGTACCTTAAATTGTATGATTTTAAATTTGCTTAACTGCTCTGACTAGGGTGTCTTGATGAATCCAATCCTGAGTGAGTTATGTGCCATGTGTGTGTGAGGTTTTGTGATATTCTGTGCATTGCATTTGATGCCTAGAACTTGCCCCGTGTGTTTGCAAAGCGAAATAGTAGTGTTGTTCAGTCTTGGAAGTGATATAGGCGTTTTCTTGATTGAGCCAGATAGGTATATTTTACCCGCCTAATTATTATGTATCGTAGTTAACCCCTTTGAGCCTGTAATCCTGTTTCTTTGGCAACCACATTACAAGCCTTACCCATTTGTTCGAATTAACCATCTATTTGAACCATTGTAACCTCTCATGAGCACTTGAATTGTTTATGAACTTTGTAAAAGTTAAAGTGTGGGGTGGTTGGTTTGGCTTTTGAGTGGAACTAATGAAATAAGGAGAAAGGTGCACTGTTTTGAAAAAGTAAAAGCCACTTGAATTGAAAAAAAAAATAGCTGGATTGTTGTTAAAAAAAAAAATCCTTGATAAGTGGTGGCTCTTGATGTAAGTGTGCTTAAAGAAGAATGGGGTAATATACATTGATGTGAAGGTGGAGTTTTGGTTTGACATAAGTATGGGGTTTGAATGTTAAAGTATATGTATTAAAGTGCTTAGGGAGGTGTAGTCACTCTTATATCTAAATGTATCCTACCCGTCCCGTAGCCTACATTACAACCAAATAAAGTCCTAATTGATCCAAGATTGAATGAGCTCGATTAGTGGAGTAGTACACTACGGGCAAGCTTATGGTGCATCTTTTGGGGCATATGAATGTTATTTCTGAGAGTGAGTGAATTCTTTCTATCTTGAGTTCCTAAGTGTTCTTAAATTTTATTGTGTGGAACTACTCTCTTTTGTTGTGTGAGGGCACTTGATTCATGAAGGAAAGATAATATCAGTCACCTCTATATTAGAGTAAGTGGGTGAGTTGTGAATAACGTGTGGTACTTGTGAGTCAAATCTTGAGGTGAAGATGTTACGCTTTTGTGCTTAGTCTATTTTAAATACTCTTGGTGTGATGAGTTAGGAGAATTGTTTAAAAAGGTCGTGTCTATAAAAAAAGTGGAGTTTGATTGCTCGAGGACGAGCAATGTTTTAAGTGTGGGGTGTTGATGATAGGCTATAATAGCATATTTTAGTCGCTTATTACACTCGAATTTACTGCACTTTAATTGAGTTTGCGCTTTAATCGCTAGTGTTTTGCACTAATTGTATGTTTTATGCCTTGTAGGTGTGATTCCGAGCTATATAGATGTTATGGAATGAATTTAAGTGATTTGAAGCTTTGAAGTCTGAGTAAAAGCTCAAGGAATTAAGCCGGATTGTGTTCGGGGGTCAAATTTGATAATTAAGTACGAACGAAGACTTGAGGAGGCATATTGCGCACTGTCTAGTAAAATAGACATAACTTTTTGCTCAGAACTCCATTTGGGCTCCACAATTTATGGTTGGAAAGCTAACTCAAAGGGCTACAACTTTCATATTTTACGTTCAAATTCCAAATGGAACAGGGTGAAAAACCGCGGTGGAAGGCAGTTTCTGAAGAATGAAGAATCCGCGAGGGCGTTTGGCCGCGGTTCCACCGCGATCGCGGTGAAACCGTGGTGGGAAGCGTAAATTTCAGGGGCTAAAGTGTAAAATATGGGATTTTAAGTCCTAAACCCTATATAAAACAAAGGAGGCCGGCCTAGAACAAGAAGAGGACATATTTTGGACACAAATTAGACCTAAGGAGGTGGAGAGATACTACTTTAGGGTTAGACAACACCCTTGGAGGCAAGAACACATTGGGAGCAAGGCGATTCTTCTACAAGTTTTTCCTTCCTCTTCCTATTTTTCATTGTTGGTTATGACTTTTAGTATTGTAGTTTTACATACTATTATGAATAGCTAATTTGTTATCTAGAGTTTTGATAGAACCTTTTGTAGGATAAATTCTTGTTATGTTTTTATATAATTGAGTCATAGCTTTTCTCTATTTGTTCAACTACGTTTATATTGTGGTTGGTTGAAGAGCTCTCAATTAGCTGTGCCTATTTAGTATGCATAACTCAGGAGAGAGTGCATATTTAGGTAATTGTTGAACAACACCACTCCCAAAGTATATGAGGGATCAATAACCGAGGGTTTAAAGGTGGGATTAGGGATAACGAAGCCTTGGGTGCGATCTAAAGTGAGCTGTATTAAAAGCCAGCTAGCGTAGCTCGGGAGAGTGCGTCTAGTAAATTATCGTAATTACTCGGGAGAGATTTACGGTAATAAGAGTGCTCATGATCGGTAGAGAATACTTAGGCGAAATTATAGAAGACATAGCGGGAAGGATTCCGACAATAGGGGAAATCATAACTCTAGACCTCCTTAATCTTTTCTCTAACCCTCAGTATCGTTAGTTGTTAATTTACTATTTTAATTTGTTAGTTAAGTAGTTAAACACAAGAATCTTAATATCTATAGGTTAGGAATTGTTCAAGCTTGTCTTCTTGGTGATAGTGAACAGCTGTAGCTAAACCTTAGTTCTCTGTGGGATTCGACTCCGGACTTGTAAACCGGATTATATTTGCAACGACCGCATTATCCTTTTTATAAGGCATAGTTGGGCGTGATCAATTTGATAGCGCGTTTAATCTCAGATGCTGATAGGGGTCTTATGAGGTTCAATTGATCTTCATGCGTTAGGGAGTTAATATTTCTGGGAATGAATTCTTTTACACTAGAGGTTAGTCCAGTAGTGTACACTTCCTTAAAATGATTTATGATAGTAGAAATAATGATATCTTGGCCCAAACTCCAGTTACCAACAATATCAGTTAGACCAAGAATCATATTTTTGCGTCGTCTATGGACTGTAGTTGTGTGGAAAAATTGTATTGACATCACCTTCATTCAACCATTGAACTCTAGATTTTTAGTTTCCAAAATCTTCCTCTTGACGAAGAATATTATTATAGTAAAAAATAAGCTTTGTTTCCAGGTTGTGGTGGAACATGTGTTTGTGATTTGGATCTATCTTCTGAAGACCTTCAATTCTAGCTACTAGCTTTCTTTTTTTAGTGAAAATATTACCGAAGCAAGTAGAGTTCCATTGTTGTGCGTTTTTTTTAAAGTAGTTACTGCGTTGTTGTAGTCTAGATTTGAGTGTCAACATAATGAGACTAAATGTTTAAAATCTGGATGACGCAGCCACATAGTTTCAAATCCGAAGGTACTTTTAGGTTTGGTTGTCTGTCGAGTAAGGTTAAGAAGTAGAGGGAAATGATCCGAATAGGTACGAGGTTGGTGGATTACTTTGGAGTCAGGGTATAGGTCTAGCCATTCAGGGTTACTCATAGATCTATCTAATCTTTCCAAAATAAGTTTACTATTATTTTGGCAGTTAGGTTTGTTTGTCCATGTGTACCGTGACCCTACAAAACCTAGATTTATCATATTCATAGTATTTATACAGTCAATAAAAGCAGACACTCTTTTATTTTTGATTGGATTGCCCCCAAGCTTTTCGGATGCTTTTGTCACTTCATTAGAGTCTCCACAAATTAACCAAGGAAGATTTATAATATTAGCCATTTCTTTTAGGTTAGTAAACAAAATATTCTTGAATCTTATGTTGTTTTTTTGCATATATGATCATCAATATTATCTTAAAACATCCATTCTAAGGCTCCGCATTCGAACATTGGTTAATCTAGTTTAGTGTGCTAGCTGCTGCTTCATTTTATATATTCCCTGCCACCTCCCTGTAGGTCGAGCCTCTTCTTTAGTCGTCATTGGTATTGTATATTTTATATTTAGGTACTATTGGCTTATTCTTCACGATTATTGAACTTTAAGCATATCATTTTACCATAGTATCTGGTGAACTTAACAATGAAAAGATGACTAAAAGGTAGTCAAGATCGTCAGTAAACAAAATCTGAGTTATTATTAGACTGAGTATTAATCATCCGTATGTCTGCTTAATCAGCATTTCGAACTGTCCTAATCACCAAAGAGTCTTTGCTGAATAATAGGGAAATATAAATTGTACTCTTATGAGTGATAGTAATTGCCAATTGGAAAGGCCCATAACAAAGTAACAAACGCTCCCAAAAGCAACAAAAAGCAAAAGGGCATTTCTTTTAGTGATACTTTGGTCAGTAAGAGATGCCACTTTAATATAGTCCAACACTCATCTGGATTACATAATCTACTACTTTTTTACATTAAATTTTTACTTTCTTTTGGGATGGAGATGCATTAACAAAGATGCACGCTATACACGACTAGCTTTTATCTCATTGGAATCCTAAATACTTAAATATTTCATAAACTTACGTTCTTTCATTTCTCATTTGTTTTTCTCGTTGGATATTTTAATTTACATCTTATTTGTGCATACTAAAATTCATCAGTCAGGAGGGATAGAATTGTGTGGTTACATTAGGAGAGATAGAATTAGGAATAAATATATTCGAAATAAGGTAGGGGTGACCTGAGATGGTTCAATCGCGTGAAGAGGAGAAGCATAGATGTCACGATCCGGATTTCCCACCCTCGGGAGTCGTGATGGCGCCTACTATTAGGAGCTAGGCAAGCCAATTATTAATTACCTCTTTTAGCAAACATCAACAATGTTATAAAACGAAGCATTTAATAATATAAGCGGAAGTCTCAGATGTAAATAACTGAAAGAAATGCGGAAATTCCAATACAAAACTCTACCCAAGATTGGTGTCACCATACTCACGAACTTCTAAGATTACTAAATACAATTGACTGAAAGAAGTCATAATCTGTTTGTTTCGGTACAAGGGATAACAAACTGAAATAGAGATAGAGGAGACTCCGGGCCTGCGGACGTCAGCAAGGCTACCTCGGTGTCTCTGGACTGAAGGTCTACTAACAATCTACTGTTGCTGTCCAAAAGCTGCTCCAACACCGTGATCTGTGCAAAAGAGCACAGAAGTGTAGCATCAGCACAACCGACCCCATGTGCTGGTAAGTGTCTGGCCTAACCCCGGCGAGGTAGTGACGAGGCTAGAACCAGACTCCAGATAAATCTGTGCAGTTATATATAGTATATGGCGGAAAAGTAAACAGGCAATAAGCAGTAGAAGGGAGGGGGTACATGCTTCGGGGAAACAATTCAACTTAATAGAAACCAAGTAAATAAGAAGGAACTGTACTGTATCTAAAACCACGTAAAAATACTACTGTTGCGGCGCGCAACCCGATCCATGTGCATATTTCAATTGTTGCGGCGTGCAACCCGACCCATCATGTATAATCTGTTGCGGCGTGCAACCCGATCCAATATAACATCTGTTGCGGTGTGCAACCCGACCCAACACAATATCTGTTGCGGCGTGCAACCCGATCTAATACATTATCTATTGCGGCGTGCAACCCGTTCCAAAAGTACAACTTACAGTGATCACAACAACAATCCCGGCAAGGGACTAACCATAAATTACACTATCCCGGCAAGGGAACCCAACAGCACAAGTATAAACGTCCCGGCAAGGGAGAATCAGCTATAACCAATGTCAATTCAACTTATAATTATCACTACTATCATTATTCTCATCCCTCGAGCACTTCTACGAAAATGACTGAGCCTTTGCTCAATACCACGAATTTTTTCACTATTTCAATCATAACATTGTTCAAGAATACACAATTATCAAATTAAGACTCACGGTCATACTCGACACCAACGTATAGATACTCGTCACCATGCCTATACGTCGTACCCAACAAGAAACACATAGCAAATATGACTCAACTCCTAATCCCTCAAGCTAAGGTTAGACCGAACACTTACCTCAAACTTCCACGGCCAATTCAATCCTCAACAACCGCTTTCCCTCTCGAATTCGGCTCCAACTCAATCAAATCTATACAATAATGGCTTCATAATATCAATATATGCTAAACAAATCAAACTCAGTGTCTAATTATAGGTTTCCAAGCTTTCTTCCTAAAAATTCCAAAATCGCCCCCGGGCCCGCTTGGTCAAAACACGAGGTTCGGACCAAAATTAAATCCCCCATTCACCCACGAGCCCGAATATATAATTTATCCTCAAATTCGACCCCAAAATAAGGTCTAAATCAAGAAAAAGTAAAAAGCCCTAGTTCTACCCTTTCCCCCCAATTTCTACCCTAACTTACATGTTCTAGGCCTAGGATTTCAATAAATAATGATGGAAGATGAAGAAAACGAGTTAAACAATACTTACTCGAGAAGCTTTGGTGAAGAAGTGCTCTAAAAATCGCCTAGAAGCTTTGGAGAAGAAAGGGTTCGTGTATTTGGTGAGAATTTCCCGTCACTGTTCTGTTTTGGACATTTTAAATAACTGGGCAAAATTGCCCTATGCGATCGCGAAGAAAGAGATGCGATCGCATAGAGGAAGGGGGTAATTGGTCACTGCGATCGCGATGAGGGTACTGCGATCGCATAGAAGGAGCAGACTGACCATTGCGATCGCGAATGAGACTATGCGATCGCGTAGAGAAAATTTCGGGCACCTGAGACCTACACTATGCGATCGCGGGAGGGAGTATGCGATCGCGTAGAACAAACTGGACTCCTGGAATTTTACATTATGCGATCGCGGAACCAACTATGCGATCGCATAGAACAAGGAACTGGGCAACAGCAGACAGCAGATTCTGCAATTTTTCCTAAGTACGAAACACTCCGACGCCTATCCGAAACTCACTCGAGCCCTCGAGGCTCCAAACCAAACACATACACTAACTCAACAACATCCTACAAACTTATTCGTGCGATCAAATTGCCAAAATAACATCATAAACATCGAATTAAACCTCAAAATCCATGAATTCTTTCAAACTTCATAAAACATCAAATTTTCCAATTTAAGTCCGAATCACGTCAAACGACGTCCATTTTCAACCAAATTTTACAGGAAGGACTTAAAATATATATAAGACCTGTACCGGGCGCCGAAACCAAAATACGGGCCCGATACCAACACGTTCTAATCAATTTTCAATTCAAATTTCCTTAACAATTTCAGAAAAATAATTTCACTCAAAAATTCATTTCTTGGGCTTGGGACCTCGGAATTCGATTCCGGGCATACGCCCGAGTCCCATATTTTTCTACGGACCCTCCAGGACCGTCAAATTACGGGTCCGGGTCCGTTTACCCAAAGTGTTGACCAAAGTCAAACTTATTCATTTTAATACCAAATTTTAGCATTTTTCATAGAATTTCACATTTCGGCTTTCTGGCTACACGCCCGGACTTCGCACGCAAATCGAGGGGGCTAAAATGAGGTTTTCAAGGTCTCGGAAGCACGGAATAAATAGGAAAACAGGTAATGACCCTTTGGGTCGTCACAATAGATGTCCCTGTAAAGAGGTGTGAAAGATTGATTGCAGCGCGTCCAAGAAGGGGCGTGGTTGGCCGAAGAAATATTGCGAAAAGGTGATCACACAGGACGTGGCACATTTCCACCTTACCAAGGACATGGCCCTGTGATATGAGGATATGGAGATCGAAGATTAGGGTTGTAGATTAGTTCATAATCGAGCATATTTCCTTTCCCCCCTGTATTTCTTCCCTAGTTGTAGTACTATGTTATCCTTGTGTTCCTTATTTTTAAATCGTTATTATTTACTTGAGGTTCTCTTTGCTTCGTTTTATTTTTTCTGAATGTTGTAACTATTTTGTTTGTTGTAGTTCTCAGTCATAACTGTAAGGACTGCGTACGTATTATCCTTCCCGGACTTTACTTGTGGGAAAATAGTGTTGTTGATGAAAATTCATCAGTTAATGGAATACGCATTGACTACTTCAAATGATAGTAACATTTTAAATTTATAAGGAATTTTTCTTATTATTCTCTATATTTTTATTGAACAGAAAACAACAAGAATAATACTAGTAGTAGTAAAGAAGTTCAAGCTTATCCTTATCAAACAAAAAATAAATGTAGAGCAATATTGACTACTGCAAAAGAAAATAACATTAGAGATAAGCACACAATATATCTTTTTTTTTTGTTTCTTATTACATAAATAGTACAAGCCATTTTCACACCTTATGAGCCAGTAAAGTAGTTGGACCACATCAAAATCATTCGAATTGACAGACACTTTATGCAAAATCTTTCTTAGAGGAACAAATTAGGACTTTTACTATATTTAGAGGGGTCAAATAATGATGAAACACCTACATAAACAAATGAAAATTGACAAGATAAAGTCCAAATCCTTTTTCTTGCATAAAACTGTATTAATTTTTCATCTATTCAATAAATAGTTTTTTTTTTGGTTGAAGGCAACAAATAATTATACTAAAACAGAATTACATCAGAGAAACATCTCTATTACATAAATGAGAAGCATTAGAACAAAGAATAGTTTTCTTCGTTCTCCCTTGCTTTCTTCCTAATGTAGTTCATGATACCTTGTATGGTTTTTGTTTTTTCACAAGAAATAAGTAGAAAATTACGATGGATTAATAGTGTCAATAATCGAATGACGCTACATGTACTAAGCATAATGAAGTTATTATTTACTTTCACTTTTAGCTCACTATAATTTATTATATGAATTACATTAACTAAAATCCCACAACATTACAGAGAATCGATAGCTTGACTACTTACTAAAATATGATTTTGAAAAACTTTAGAAATGCTAAAGGCAGTATTTCTTATTCCTATAGTTATATACAAATATTTATCATCCGATATTTATACGAAAATACATAATTCAATTTTAATAGTAAAAAAACAATGTAACAATACATTCCAGTTTTATCGTGTAGAAATGATCAGTGTACTTATAAAAAATACATTCTGTATCGATTGATTTTGTATAAATATTAAGTGAAGATTAACTTTTACATCTAATTATTATGTCTCTTAGTGAATGATTTAGTGGTTGAGACATGAGAGTAACAACATGAAAATTTCACTTTTGATCCTACAATTATTTAGTGTGAGACTGCAACTAACAATTAGTACTGCACCTCAATATCAAAAAAGACAATTGAGGTAGTGAATATGATTACTTTGAAAACACAATTTGTGCTTTTAAATTAGAAAGTGACATGAATATTTGGCTACACAATTTGTGCTTGTAAATTACTCCCTCCGTCTTAAATTAGCTGTCGTGATTCCTAAAAATAGTTATTTCATATTATTTATCATTTTAGAAGTTCTAAATTAAATTAATTGTTTTTCCTATTTTTCCGTAACATTAATTATTCTTCAAGACTACAATTATTAATATATTTTTAAAGGGTGTGTAAAAGAGAAACACATAGGTAATTTGAGACGGAGGAAGTAGAAAGTGACATGGATTAATTGAAAAATTATCATATATCTTGTAACACTAGTAGTTATTTGAATGACTATTTTGACTAGTTGAATGGAAAATTAGGGGAAAAGGTAATATTTTCTCTAAATAATTAGACAAAAAAATTAGACCGTATATTCAGGAAATGAATTTGTTTTGTTATAAAAACAAACGTATATATAAAATCCAAAAAAGCCTCTCAAAAATAGTACTGCACAGTACTCATATAATTGCAGTTTCCGATTGAAACGGCACATAGCAATTGCCTCCCCACTAGACTTCAACTAATGAATCAGAGTCCACGTGTCAATACCCCAGGATGAAGACAAATTTTCCAGCCAATCGGTCCTTTCACCTTTTTCATTTACATAGGTACCCCTTATATTTTATAAATTTACTGAACTATTACATTATCGTTCTTTTTGGCATAAAAAGGGAAAATAATTTACATGATAATTTTCAATTTAGAAAGAGAGTTTTTTTGACTGAAGAAATGCCGGAGACAAGGATTCTATTTAGAGAACAAAACTATTTGCTCTTATATCGAATCAATTTACTCTCTGCTTAATTATGTAAATCAAAAATTAAAATAATACTTATTCTTACCAAAATGAGAAGGATATCTGCATCTTGCTATTTCATTTAACAAGTGATGAATGAAGATCATAAAAAAGTTACCAATAATCAAAATTTACACCAAATTAATGGATGTATGTCAAGTGTTTTGTTTATGCAATTTATCATTTAACGATGATTAATTATTATACGTACTTACCTCAATTTAACAGTTAATCATGATAAACTAAAATAGTTTGGTGAACTTTTAATGTGAACTTTCCATTGTTTGACAATTAGATAGATTTTAATTATATTACAGATTTCCAGTGTGAAACTATTAATTGAAAAAATCATCAAAATAATTTATATTAGGTAAAAAACCAAATTATGCATCTTATTTTCTCATTAGATTAGCCTGTTTTACATATTTAAATAGAAAAATAATATAAACGAGAAAAGCTAAATAAATTCCTTCATAATTTCTTAATTCATCTAGTAACAGTATGTTATTTAAATTCCACCATTGTACCAAATTATTTATATCCTTCTTCAAAATTTTATGTCCCTTGTCATTTTCAATCTTTTCACGGACATAGTAAACGTAAATTATATAGCTGAATAAACGCTTTCTAGAAAATAAAGCTGGATAAGTAAAATTGTACTAAAAAAAAATATTGTATAGGCATTCTAAATTAATGTCCAAAAAAATTATATATTTTTATATATTATATTCAAAAAATATATAAATTTTTTACGCTTATGCGATTATCCGATATAATGCGAGTTAAAAATGATCTTTGGGATAAAGAAAAAAGATTATAAAACCAAATATCACATTTCTTAAAATATTCTCATCAAATGATGTACTCCTTTTATTTTTGACCTGTAGTATTTTTTATTTTTTTTCCCAATCATATACTCCATTATTTTTCAAACAAGAAAATTGGTTATTTATTATATGTATGTATACATTATAGTTATACTTAAAAAGAAAAGAAGAAGAAAATGTGTGTGTAGCGTGTATAATTACAGTACTAGTATATGTAATACAGAGATTCATAATTAACATATACATATCTCCGCGTATATGTCTTCGAAATATGCTTATGACATAAATGTCTAAACAAAACTCTCTGTCTCTCTCTCTCTCTTTCTAATCTTACATATTTCCACTTCTTCTTGTCTATATTTTTGTCACCCCCCATTTCTCCTTTTTCTTCCATTGCAGCCCCCTTCCCCCCCCCCTCTCTCTCTCTCTCTATATGCCCTAAAAATCCAATATAAAGAATACCCTTTTCTTTTACATAGCCGCTATATCTCTTCTCTGTCCTAACACTCTGTTTTATCAAACATTTTCCCCCATTTCTCTTGCTCAAGATTCATCCTTTATATCTGAAAATGTTTTGTTAAAACACATATACTACTACTAAAGAACGAAACTTGTTTTGTTTAAGTGAAGATTGATACTAAGATAAAGTTTTTTTTTAGGTATTTAAATGGCACCGAGTATGGATTGTGCAGTTTCTAGTCTTTTGTGTGCAGAAGACAACAACAGTATTTTTTACAATGAGGACTATGATGATGTTGGATTTGTTGAGGAAGACAGATGGTATTCTAGGAATCATCGAAATGGTCAAGAAAACAACAAGAGGTTGTTTTATGGGGAAGAATCTTTGACTGGTATTCCATTACAGAGTGAGGAGTGTTTAGCTTTGATGATTGAAAAGGAATGTGAACATATGCCTGCTGTTGATTACTTAGATAGATTGAGAAATGGTGATTTGGATATTGGTGCTAGAGATGAGATTCTTGATTGGATTGCTAAGGTTGGTTCATCACCA
The DNA here is from genome assembly GCF_001879085.1 of Nicotiana attenuata. NCBI lineage: Eukaryota > Viridiplantae > Streptophyta > Magnoliopsida > Solanales > Solanaceae > Nicotiana > Nicotiana attenuata. Next base: position 12,025 of record NW_017670399.1, read on the forward strand.
TTTTTTAAAATGGGAATTGTTGATTAATGTTTCTTAATCACTTAGATTAATCAGATTTCACGTTTAAAATATTTAGATGTGTCTTTTGAAGTTATTAAGATTCCTTAAACAGTGTTTGGGGGGTTTGTCAATGATGTAATTTTTCTTGTTCCAAAAGGAGGAGGTTGATATTATGTCATTATTAACTTTGGGGGGTTTTGGTTGTTGGTTAGGGTGGGGTTTGATGAATGGTTTTTGGTGGGATACTTTTTGGTGTTTTGTTTAATGGTCAGCTAATGCTGATACGTTAAATGAGTGGGATTAATTTTTGTGTCTTTTTTTGGTATGTCACCAAATTCTTAGCTGTCTGTAATTGATTCTTAACCTTTTTACTTGTCTTGTTTTGCTTCTTGTGTATCAGTTACTACTATTTGTATTTATTTTTGGTTGAGTAGTAGATAATAAGTAACTCTAATGGTGGATCATTATTTGCAGGTTCATTCACATTTCAGTTTTGGGCCAATGTGTGCTTATTTGGCTGTCAACTACTTTGATAGATTCCTTTCTGCCTATGACTTACCTGTAAGTGTTTTCGATTACTGAATTTAGTATTACTCTTAGTTTCATTTGATCAAATTGCTAATAGTATATGTTGTTGTTTTTTTATATATATATAGAAGGGTAAAGCTTGGATGATGCAGTTACTTGGTGTAGCTTGTTTGTCTCTTGCTGCTAAAATGGAGGAGACTGATGTTCCTCTATCTCTAGATTTACAGGTAAATATTTCAAGAAATCTTTAAGTTTCTGGTAATGGCTAAATTAATGGTTGTGAAATCGTTACAGGTTGAGGATGCAAAGTTTGTATTTGAAGCAAGAACTATACAAAGAATGGAACTCCTTGTGTTGAGCACATTGAAATGGAGAATGCAGGCTATAACTCCATTCTCATTCATTGATTATTTCCTAAAGAAGATAAATGATGATCAAATTGCTACAACATCTTTAATCAATAAATCAGTACAACTCTTACTAAGCACACTTAAAGGTAAGGTTCATGAGATAATTATTAGGATGTTGATTTGTGCTTATGGCTAATCTGTGGGTGGGTGAAAATTAAATGCAGGAATTCACTTGTTGGAATACAAGCCTTCTGAGATAGCAGCAGCAGCAGTGGCAATCTCAGTTGCAGTAAAAACTGAGACAATAGACAGTGAGAAAGCAGTATCTGCTCTAGTTCAGCATGTACAAAAGGTAAATATTAGTGGTCCAAAAACAGCATTATCATTTATTCACTTTTCAATCCTATCATTTTCATGTTGATTAACTCTATCTTCTTTACTTAGCTTTTGCAGGATAAAGTGATGAAATGTGTTGAATTGATTCAAGAATTAGTATGTTTTATTAAAGGACCAAATGCTTCTTCAATTCCTCAAAGTCCAATTGGTGTGTTGGATGCTGCATGTTTAAGTTACACAAGTGATGAATCAAGAGTTGGTTCATGTGCTAATTCTTCACATACTAGTCCTCCTATTGCTAAGAGGAGAAAGCTAAATGATACAAAAATGGATGAATATTGAGTTGAAGGCCTTTTGGTTGAATGAGAGTTTTGGTGTGATATTTGAACACAACTTCAAATAAACAAAGTAAGGAATTTGGAGAAAATGAATACATAATAGTGGGGGAAAGAGATTATAATTAGTTGGATCAATTTGGAGGTTGAAGATTGAAGTTACAATCAAGAGGTTTCATGTCATTAACATGAAAAAAGAAATTGGAGCTGTTAAATATTAGACATCTTAACAGCTAAAGCAGCCAGAAACTATTAGGCAGAATTAGAGAAAAAAAAAGTTTGTTTTTAGGGTTGAGGGCTTGCATTTATTTTAAGGTTTTTTTATAAAAAAAAAAAGAACCAAAAAAATAGGTGGTGGAAGTTGAAACCCCAAAGAGAAAATCTTGAGTTATGTTAATGAGGGAAGGAAGAGAAATTTTGAGTGTCATTTTATTTGTGTCATTGTGCACTTTGATTTGTGTAAATACTTTATGGTTTCTTTATGAAATTCTAAACTATACAGTCTAGTAATATCTCATTTGATTCTTGTAACTTGTTGCCATTTTTATTAAGAGTTTAATATTTTATCATGTACTTTCTACAGTTCAATTGACATGATGTAGTTTGACTTGACACAACGTTTAAGAAAAAAAAAGACTTTTGAAATATTTAGTTCTAAAGATTAATAGGAGCAAGGGGCAAAAGCTTTATGAGGTCATGATATTTATGTGCCTATAAAAACTTCTCATTAAAGTAAAGTAGGTAAAATAAAAAGTTTAAAGTTAAATTATTTTCAAATATAGAAATGTAACATTCTTTTTAGAACATACTAATAAGAAAAATCTATCATTTAAATAGAAACAGGGTAAAAGATTTTTTACACTATAAGTTATCTAAGTGATATTTACAAGAAAATCTTCATAAGAAGCGGTAATCTTGAAAATAAGATAAGCTACTTAGGGTTCGTTTGGTACGAGGAATAAGAAATAATTAATTTTGGGATTAAATTTGAGATAAGTTTATCCCATATTTGATTGAGATAAAATTTCAATATAATTAATTCTAAGATTAGTTATCCCAAGATAATTAATCTTGAGATAACTTATTTTCTAACCGAATGGTCGCTTATAGTGTATTTTTTTTGTACATGATGTATAAGTTAAACCCTTTTATTAGTGTAATATTCAAGATAATGTATTCTTTTTTTACCATTAAATTTCTGCTGTAGAATTAAATGGAAAGACTAGATTAGCCTTCTGCCATATACTTTTTGTGGAGCACATGTGATAAGTCCTTCTTTGACTGTTTGTCTGGTTGGACTATTGGGGTTTGCTGCTATGCTAAATCAAATAAATACTAACTGTAGACTGATTCACTTTTATCCTTATCAGTATGGACTAGTTTTATTTGGCAATGCAATGGGCACAAATTCTTGCCTTGAAAATAAATAAATAAATAAATAAATGAATCCTTTTCTTCTTTCCTCTTTTTAATTGTTTCTTTAATTTGGAAAATTGGAATGGGACTTGCAGAAAAAGCACTTTTATGGGCAAAGAATAAACTACAATTTGTTTCACTTCAGGCACTGCCACACATTCAGAAATACTACTGTATTTGTAAAGTTATCTCAACTTTTAGCCCCTTTGGTTTATGGAATCAGTTCCCTGAACAAATAGAAAAGGGGCTGACAATTTTCACAAAATCAATCTTGCAAAAAAGCAAGATTCAAAAAGGATATATTTATGGATTTAACTTACATATATTGAAAGTATAAAGAATTTTAAATCATTATTGTAATTTAATCTACTATAATATGTTACCTATCATTTATTCTAGGTCATTAATTAATGATTATTATATGTTATTATTTTTAAGTGATCTGATTGGGTAAATACTTGGGATTGAAGCATAATTATCGTTATTGTTGTTGATCTGATTGTGTAATTATCTTTATGTTATTAGTGCATAAAACCTAAACTTTTTATTTATTTCTAAGTTGATTGAGCAACTAGTCCATCAGCACATTGAACTGTTGATGCCTAGAAATGAGGGGTAAAAAGTAATTTTGAAGTTCCTAACATAAAGAAAAAGAGTGACGTTTTTTCTTTCTTTCAATAACTTGGGCAAATTTTTTGTTTTATTAAACGAAAAATAACAAGTAGGAAGTTACACTTTTTTTTCTTAGTCTTTAAGGAAATAGATATTTAGCCTTCTATATTAAATTCAGTTTCAAGGTACCCAAAGTTTTAATTTTATAAATATGGAGTGTTTACCTCGAAGTATACATTAACAATTAAATTTGATTTGTGGTTTTAAAGATATGTGATTTAGTTCAATACCAATTAAGAATCAAGAAATAAGAAGTACAAATGAAAGATAGAAGTGAATCAAACCAATGTGGCTTAGCAGTAGTGACCTCGAGACGATGACCTCGAGGTGGCTTAGGGTAGTAAGAACAATTAAGTAGAGAAATCAAAGTAAGAACAATTAAGGTAAGGGACAATTCTGATGAACAACAAACAAAAAGTAGAGAGTATATTCTTTGCTTAGTGAAAAGGTGGTCTTACAAATGATTAGAGTTCCCCTTTTTATAATAGGGGAATCCTAAATAAGGAATATTTTTATTTACAGTAGGGAATATTTTTATTACAGTTGTCTTAACCGCATAGTACGGAGCTGTACGATCTTATTCTGAAATTTGCGCCATGAAAATCTTAGGGACGTGGCAGGAATCTAGCTGGCTCCGATACAAATCCATAATGGCATTATTTCAAGGTCGAGCGCACTTGGCCTCGGTATTCCTCGAACTTCTGTTTCCAGGCATTACGCCCTTTCCTCGAGCTCGAGCCTGGTCCACCGGCTTCGAACTTGACCCCTCCCGGACTTGGACTAGGGCGGAACTCGAGCTTTTGCACCGGGGGCGTATGATATTGACCGTATACAGATAGTCCCCGCGTTTCTTAGAATAAGATGATAAGAAACGATTTTCACCTCGACTTCCCCGAGCTTCTCATGATGATGTCATGCCCATGACGTAGGTACTTGAAATGACCGGAAATGTCATGTCAGCGCTCTTCCCCAAAATATCAAATGCGTGTTAGTGTTGGTCGGCCACTTGCGCCGTCGGTCCGTCGCCGTTTCTCTATAAATAGGAAGTTATCCTGTTGAACAAAGAACCGTGCTTTTTTCGTCTTTATCTTCTTTTGGTCTTCTCCCTTCTTTGCTTCCTTCTCTAATCGCCTATTTCCATGGTTCGAACCTGCGAACACATGGTCTTATGGTAGCGACTTTACCAGTTATGCCAAGGTTTCCTTTTTCAAAGCTTTGATTCGAAACAATGTGAGGAGGGCGCCGAATCCTTCTTGCATCAGAAAATATGCGAACTTTACACTGCTGCTCATCTCTCTTAACTTCAACCTGGTGTAGCACTTCATTCCTTTCTCTTTCCATGGAATGAAGTGGCACTATCGTCTACTAACTTTTGCATCCCACCCGGAACAATGTCCCGAGGATAAACATTCTTGGATCGTTGCTCATGCACCTTGCAACCCTTTTGATTTTTCTTGTGATAGAAGGTGAAGCTGCATCTTTTGGTCTTCCCTTCTGGTCTTTTTCTTTTGCTGCTCTTTTTCAATGGATTACGGCCCAAATTTCAACAAAACGTTCAATCTCCGCTGCTGGAAGTATGGTTACATTTATCGAAGGCTTTCCGCCTCTAATATCTTTGAGAACGAAGATATTCCCAACGGTCAAAAACAGGGTTCCCGGAAAGGAGGCTCTCGAAAATGATGCTCTCGAGAACGTGGCCTTAGAAGTAGATTAGGCTTTTGGTTTTTGATTATTTGTTTCTGTGTAAGTACCCTTTGTGGGCGTTGTAGTTATATTTTGTAACCATCTCTCGGAAATATAAAAGGATACCTTCATCTTCCTTTTGGCTTGTGTTGAATTCCATTCTGTCTTTACTTGTGAAAATGTGATTGTGTAATTTTAACGACTAGTCCAAACACCGGACTCAGGTCATAATAAACCCTTAGGTTTTTAATCAATCAACATAATATTCCTTAAGGCTTTCGTTAATTTTCGATCTGAGCTTAAATCGATCCGATGCAAACTCGGAACATCGGGATTCCTGAGCCCGAGTTGAATGAGAGCAAGGTCTCGAATTCAAAATAAAGTTAGCCCTTTGGCTCCATAGACGATCATCGAGTAAGAACTTCCTTCGAACTTGGGTAGCCATTGGGCTTAGTCAGGCGAGTACTTTCTCGAATCCTGAAAATAAAGTTAGCCCTTAGGCTTTTTTTTGTAGTCCTTGAGCGAGAAATTTCTCAAACTCGGGTAGCCCTTTGGCTTAGTAATTGAGTGACCTCTTTGCTCGAACTCGAAATAGATTGATAGAAAACGAATTGACCTTTGACGTCATGATTCTAATGCCAATCTTGTGACGTCAGTGATTGAAGTGACTGGAAAGGCTGCTTTTTGCGTGGTTTCCAAAGTCATTGATAGGAGGCGGCTGACGATCGACCTTTTGGCTTCCAAAGTACGGTTAAGTGACCTCTATAAATGGTCAAACTTCATAACCTTGCAAACTTTATTCTCATATTGTCCTCAAAGTTTTATTAGCTCTTTCAATTTCTCTGAATTCCTCCTTCTCTTCTATCCTAATATCACACTTTCCATTTTCTTTGAATTTCTGTGTTGTGATGGCTAAAACCTCCAAAACGGTTCCCCAGAAAGAAAAAGCTTCTTCATCTTCTCGACCGACCAAGAGCAAACTGGTAGTGCCTCCTCGAATTGAGGAGTGCATCCCTCCGCCATGTGAAATAACTTTCGATTTCAAAATCGAAAAACCTGTGATGACACCAGGCCGATGCGAGCCCATGTCTCGATACGTTTTCTTGATAACCAAGGACGAGCTTGCGCAAGCAAAGGAGGACTGCAAGTGGGAGAACAAAGAAGTAGTGATTCCTTCCTCCAAGGAGGACATCACTACATATAAAGTGGGGTAGTTGAGCGTATACACCTACCCATTTACGATGGGTCCTGCAATTCCGGCTCAAGGTCCCATAGATCCGGTTATTCTTGACTTTTGCGGATGATACCGAGTGACTCTTGGCCAGATCTACCTTTCATTTTGGCGAATCGTTTACTTGATCAGATTCTTTTCGAGCTAAGTTGAGGGGATGTCATTCACCCTCGACCATCTGATCAGACGGTACAATCCCCGACTTTATCGAGGTGGCTTGATAAAATTGCAACGCCGATCCTTGAAATCTCTCTTCTGTAGCATCGACGAGGACAAAGACCGTGGGTGGATGAGCGGGTTTGTCCGAGTCAAGACCTCTGATCTGATTCCTGCCGATAGGATGCCGTTCCCCGAGGAGTGGAACATGAAACGTAAGTATCTGGCAGGTTTATACCTTGCTTTCTCTTCTCAGTTTTACCCTTTTCCTTGGTCTAACCCCTTTCCGATGGCGCAGATACAGCCTGGTTTCCTGGTGGGGTCGCGGACCTCGAAGGCTGGGTCCAAAAGCTGGCTTCCACTTCCTCTTATTCGGAGCGTTGCTGGCGAGATTTGGCCAAGGGTCGATGGGAGGCCAAAAACCATGGTAAGTTCTCTTGTTTGTTTTCTTGTACTTCTCCCCGTGGGATACTTATTTCGATTTCGTGTAGGTCCGTTGCTATGCGGCTGGCCCTGGTCGGTAAAGAAGAGATTCCGAAGTCTTCAAAAGAAAGAAAAAGAAAAGAGAGTCACCTGCAAATCCCCCGAATCCTAAGAAAAGCGTGGCTCGAAGGTCCAAGGCGATACAACAGCCTTATCTCCGAAAATGGCCCAACGCCTTCGGGATCTGGAGGAAGAAGAAGAAGAAGATGACGACTGCCTGCTGGTAGCTCGTGAAAGAGGAAACACCGATGTTTCAAAGCCCATTGAGCCGGTGACAGTTGATGTGGCTCATTCCAGAGCCGAGGAAATCTACGAGGGGAGTTCAAACAAAGTCCCCGAGCCATCGTGCAGAAAAAGGCACCTCGTCTATGGGGCCATTTGGAGGGCGAGGCCGAACGGCCCGATCCCGAGCCTTTTCAAACAAAAGAGAACGCCCCAAGTGGATCACTTGGGGTAGTAAATGTGGATGACTCACCGTCTGGTCCCGAGTTCTCCGAGGGGCAAATTCGAGATGCTCTGAATATGAGGTCTTCTGAAGTGGAAGCGTACCACGAAGGTCGTGACATCTTTCGAGAATGCCTTGCAGGGCATGAAGATGGCCCCGATCCAGATGCTTCCTTCGTTTTCGACGAGGCCCGTCGTCTCTTCAAACAAGTGAGTTTTCTATTTTTTATGCCTGCGCCTTTGTTGTTGCCGTTTAGAATCTATCTTTCCCTCCTATTTTAAGAAGGCTGTGGTGCTCCATAAAAGGGCATTTTCCAAGTCTCGAACTGATCTTGCTCGATGTGAGGCTGAGTTTAAGAAGGTTTCGGAGGAGAGGGACAATCTCAAAACCCTTTATGCAAAGAAAGTGGTAGAGATCAACGATCTTCGAGCTGAATTGACGCAGGCTTGCCAAGGGCGTGCCGAGTTTGTTGAAAAGGTATTATAGCCTTCGAGGTTCCGTTATGTATGTATACGGCTAAAATCGGAGAGCCCGATTTTGTTATCGTTATAACATTCCACAGCCCGCCTCCAGAAGCCTCGAGGAATAGTTCGAGGTTCAACCCCGAGGGTTCCCTATGCTGGACCTCGGGGCAGCACAAGTCGGTGGCTACCATGGACAAGCGGGAAGTTCCCAAGGCATGTGACCAAAGCTGACAGTACTTGCAAGAATAGTACTAGTCTGTACCAGACTAGTAAATAGCTGTACCAGCTACGTTTCTTTGTAATGATTATACATGTACCATGTTGGGATTCCCCCCTCCTATATAAAGGGGACCCTTGTCATTTCTTGCACACATGATATTCAATACAAGAACAAGAATATTCTCTGCTCTCTAACTTAAATATTCTCCATTGTCTTTCCTTTGATTTATTGCTTGCATTTATTGTGTTTCACCGATTGTTTCTACATTTATTATTCATCATTGATCATAAAGAGCCACCATCAAGGCTCCCAAAACTGTTAGTTCTTGATCGGCCATTCCCAATCAGGCATTTTAGCCCGACCTCGAGGCCCAGCTTAGCTAGCTCGAGGCCCCGATTCACAGCCATTCGGTTTGCAATACACTCTGTCTTCAAGATCTTATCTCACTTTTCTAACTCATACTTAGTATCTATCGCCTAACAACTAGCATTAAAATAAATCATGTATTTTTAGAACCACAAAATCAAATTTAATTGTAATTACCATTTTCAAGGTAAACAGTTTGGCGCCCACCACGGGGCTAAAAATAATAGTGGTTGTTTTAGTGCTGGTTTGCTGAAAAACGCAAGTTATTCTTCACACTTTTTCTTGTCCAAGAATCTTTGATTTCAGTTCAAGATGTCCAACTCAGTGAATGCACATGAAAACAATGGTCCTGAGGACCATGGAGAGAATGGTGTAGCTGTTACAGGCACCGGTGTACCACTGCGAAACCCTGAGGACGCACCAGAACCAATCCCCATGGATGTGGGCTCATGCAACGCCCAATACGTCGGTATAAGCTCCCACACTAACGGGAGTATACGCCAAGAAAATCAACAGGAAGCTCGAAAAATTCTCGCCCGGAAGGAAAGAGAGGCAGACAGGAGGAACGAAACGGGAAACCCTCAGCACATCGTTCATATGATCATTGGGGGGACCGACGTTCCTCAAGGATCCGTGACCAAGCGGGCAAAAGTTTTCGCTGCAACATAAGGCAAATTTGGGGCCGCATGCCCGAGGACATCCTTGCATTCAGTGAAGAGGTCTTCGAGACCTTGTCTCATCCACATAACGATGCGCTGGTAATTTCATTTCTCTTAAATAACATTCAAATTAAACGTTTACTCGTGGATCCAGGTAGCTCGGCCAACGTAATCAGGTCGAAGGTGGTAGAACAGCTCGAATTGCTCGATCAAATCATACCTACCTCCCGAATCCTCAACGGCTTTAACATGGCCGATGAAGCAACGAAGGGGGAGATCACCCTCCCGGTCAACGTGTCCGACACAGTTCGAAATACCAAATTTCATATCATCGAGGGTGACTTGAGGTACAATGCATTGCTTGGAAGGCCATGGATACACAACATGAGGGCAGTACCATCAACTCTTCATCAGAAGATGAAGTTTTCGACAAAAGACAGTATAAAAATGGTATATGGAGAACAACATGCGGCGAAGGAGATGTTCGCGGTTCACGGGGAGGCACCAACTTCAATACCCTCCACCTCGGAGGAGCCAAAGGGCAAACAGACCCCCGAGAATGATGAAGAAGACTTCCTTGCCCCCCGAACCTTCCTTGCCCCCGAAGAATCGGATGCAACAAAATCAACAGTTGAAGAGTTAGAGCAAGCTGTTTTGATCGAGTATCTCCCAGATCGGAAGGTATACCTGGGAACGGGATTGAGCCCCGAACTCAGGAAAAAATTCATTCAATTTTTTATTAATAACATCGATTGCTTTACATAGTCCCATTTAGATATGACAGGGATCCCGCCGAAAATAACCACCCATCGACTGACTGTCGATCCCAGGTTCAAACCGGTGAAGCAAAAAAGAAGACCTCAATCCGAGGTAAAACACGCGTTCATCAAGGACGAGCTAACAAAACTCCTCAAAATAGGGTCTATTAGGGAAGTAAAATATCCCGAATATTTGGCCAATGTAGTGGTAGTTCCCAAAAAGGGGAATAAGTTAAGAATGTGCGTCGATTATAAAGACTTAAATAGGGCGTTCCCCAAAAAATTCATTCCCGTTGCCCAACATCGACCACTTGATTGATGCTACGGCCGGCCACGAGATCCTCACCTTTCTCGACGCCTACTCGGGGTTCAATCAAATTCAGATGAACCCCGAGGATAGGGAGAAAACTTCATTCATCACGAAGTACGGTATGTACTGCTACAATGTGATGCCCTTCGAGCTAAAGAACGCGGGAGCCACATACCAACGCCTAGTTAACAAGATGTTCGAACACCAAATAGGCAATTCCATGGAAGTTTACATTGATGATATGCTAGTTAAGTCCCTACGCGCAGAGGACCATTTGACTCATTTGCAGGAGACATTCGACATCCTCAGAAGCTAGAACATGAAACTCAATCCAGAGAAATGTGCCTTCGGAGTGGGATCAGGAAAATTCTTACGCTTCATGGTATCAAATAGGGGGATTGAGATCAACCCTGATAAAATCAAAGCCGTCGATGAAATCACGGTGGTAAACAATGTAAAGGCCATGTAACAGCTGACCGGATGGATAGCATCCTTGGGCCGATTCATATCGAGGTCATCAGACAGGAGTCACCATTTCTTCTCCTTACTCAAAGAGAAAAACAGCTTCGAATGGACTCCGGAATGCCAACATGCCTTAGAGGAGTTGAAGCGATATCTGACAAACCTACCTTTACTCCACACCCCAAAGGAGGATGAAATATTGTACTTGTACCTGGCCGTATCCGAGGTAGCGCTAAGTGGTGTATTGGTTCGAGAAGAAAAAGGTACGCAATTCCCTGTCTATTATGTAAGTCAGACCCTGGGAGACGCCGAAACTAGGTACCCGCACCTAGAAAAATTAGCTCTTGCATTGATAAACGCATCTCGAAAATTAAAGCCTTATTTTCATTGCCATCGTATTTGTGTTTTAACGACATATCCTCTTCGAAGCATATTGCATAAACCCGAATTATCGGGCCGACTGGCCAAATGGGCCATCAAACTCCGGGGGTACGATATCGAGTACCAACCCCGAACGACTATCAAGTCCCAAATTCTGGTGGATTTTGTGGCCGACTTTACGCCCGCCCTCGTTCCCTAGGTAGAGAAAGAACTTCTACTAAAAACGGGCACATCTTCGAGGGTATGGACCTTGTTCACCGACGGCGCCTCAAACGTGAAAGGGTCCGGGCTCAGCATAGTTCTGAAGCCCCCTACGGGCGACATGATTAGGCAATCAATAAAAACTACAAAGTTGAGTAACAACAAAGCCGAGTATGAGGCTATGATTGTAGGTGTGGAATTGGCCAAAGGCCTAGGAGCGGAAGTCATCGAAGCAAAATGTGATTCCCTCGCAAACCTGGGATCATCCGTCGAGGAAGATGACATACTCCCCGGGGCTGTTGTTCAGCTATCCAAATCAGTGATCGAGGAAGCCCATGCTGAGATCAACTCCACTAGCCTGACATGGGATTCGAGAAATAAGTATATCGATTATTTGGAAAATGGGAAGCTACCCACGGACCCAAAAGAGTCGACGGCCCTACAAACCAAAGCAGCCCGATTCTTGCTCGACGAAAATGGAACTCTATACAGAAGAACCTTTGATGGGCCCCTAGCAGTATGTCTGGGACCGGGGGACACAGATTACGTGCTCCGAGAAATCCAAGAGGGCGCCTGCGGAAATCACTTCGGTGTCGATTCCTTAGTCCGAAAAGTGATCAGAGCAGGCTACTATTGGGACAGCATGGAGAAGGACACCAAAGAATTCGTCCGAAAATGCGACAAATGCAAGAGATTTGCCCCAATGATTCACCAACCCGGTGAACGGCTACATTCAGTCTTGTCACCATGGCCATTCATGAAATGGGGGATGGACATCGTCAGACCCCTACCTAACGGCACCAGGTAAAGCTAGATTTATTTTATTTATGACTGACTACTTCTTTAAATGGGTAGAAGAACAGGCCTTCGAGAAGATAAGAGAAAAATAAGTCATTAACTTCATCTGGGAACATATAATGTGTCGATTCGGGATTCCCTCCGAGATAACATGTGATAACAGGAAGCAGTTCATCGGAAGCAAAGTAACAAAGTTCCTCGAAGACCATAAAATCAAAAGGATCCTGTCAACACCCTACCACCCATGTGCAAACGGTCAGGCCGAATCCACAAACAAGACCACCATTCAAAACTTGAAAAAGAAGTTGGAAAATGCAAAAGGAAAATGGAGAGAAATGTTGCCCGAGGTGCTATGGGCATACCGAACAACTCCAAATCCGAGCACGGGAGAAACGCTTTTCTCTCTTGTATATGGCTCCGAGGCTTTAATACCGGTCGAAGTCGGAGAGTCAAGCGCCAAATTTCGACATGCCATCGAGAGCTCAAATAACGAGGCTATGACTGCGGCCCTCAAACTGTTACACGAGAAGCGGGAAGCTTTACTGGTCCGAATGGCTGCCCAAAAACAAAGAATCGAAAGGTACTATAACAGAAGAACAAATCTCCGACATTTCAGAGTCGGGGACTTAGTCCTAAGGAAAGTAACCCTAAACATTCGAAACCCTAATGAAGGGAATCTAGGCCCGAGCTGGGAAGGACTGTACCGCGTCCTCCGAGTAATCGGCAAAGGGTCCTACAAGCTCGGTACCATGGAAGGCGAACAACTTTCGAGCAATTGGAACATATCAATGCTCAAACGCTATTACTGCTAAGGTGTCCGATGGAAGATACCGGAACATCCTCCGACTCAGAGACCTTGGGTTTAAAGCATGCAATGCACTCTTTCCCTTCGATCGATTTTATCCCAAAAGGGTTTTACCGTCGAGGTTTTTGACGAGGCTACACCTATATGCTACCTGAGGAGAACTTAACAAGTATTCAAGGCTTCTCTCCAATCAACCTCGAATACTGGGGGGCATCCCCCTAAGAGATCACCTCCCTAGAGAAATCAAGATGAGCCAAAGAGGGTCTCGATAGAAAAATGATGTATCGTGCCAAACGGTCAAATGAACCGTGTCCGCATAGAATAATCGAACCCTCGACGACGAAAACATGTATACTTGTACCAAGTAATCAAAGGAGTATCTTTTACCATCAAAACGCCTTGCACTTCAAAGAAGTTTACTATTTTTACAAGAAACGGCCCCAGGGCCAAAAATTTCCTAAACACTCGGGAACTGACATAAAAAACTCGAAGCCGTAAGACCTCCGGGCCGGAAACTTCGAGCTCATAAACCTTCAATGAGGAAACATAAAGTCTACAAGGAACGGCTCCAGAGCCAACAACCTTCAATGTCTCGGGGACTGTCGCCGGCTGTCACCCCATCGAGCTATCAAAAACTCGAGGTCATAAGACCCCAAGCGGCTAGTCTCGAGCCCGAAAGCCCACCATATGGCAATGCTAGAAAATGTAAGACCTCCATGAGGCATTATCAGCAATGTAAGACCTCCATGAGGCATTATCAACAATGTAAGACCTCCATAAGGCAATATCAAATCTGTAATACCTCAAGCAAGGCATGAATTATACTTGTACCAACTAACCTACCTGTAAGACCTCGAGCAAGGCATGAATTATACTTGTACCAAGTAACCTATTTGTAAGACCTCAAGTAAGGCATGTTCAAATTTATAAGACCTTACAAAAGGCATAATCCCGATCTTAAAGTCAAGGCTATATATTCGAACTTGTAAGACCACTAAAAAGGCATACCCTCGATATAGACGTCGAGGCTACCTCACTCGGGGACTAAAAGGCTACGGCCGAACACAATGACTACGGTCACAAGGCTTCGGCCAAACTAAGCGACTCGGGGACGCCCGACCGTCGCCATAAAATCACAGGCGCCTGCCTATACTAAAGGTCGTACCGACCCAACGCGTAAGAGCCTAAGCGCCAGCTTATATTAGAGGTCATGCCAACACAAGGCATAAGAGCCCAAGCGCCAGCCCATATTAGAGGTCGTACCGACTCAAGACATAAGAACCCAAGCGCCAACCCATATTAGAGGTCGTACTGACCCAAGGCATAAGAGCCCAAGCGCCAGCCCATATTAGAGGTCGTGCCGACCCAACGCGTAAGAGCCTAAGCGCCAGCTTATATTAGAGGTCATACCGACCCAATGCGTAAGAGCCTAAGGGCCGGCTCAAATAGCCTCAGGGCCGATTTTTAGACCTAAAGGTCAATGAACTTAAATCGAAACTTGACTTAGGGACTAAGCCCCAGACGGTCAACTTTCGACCGTTACAAATCGCTCAGCAGTAGCAGGAACCTAAGAGTTTAATTTGAGGTCCAAAATTTCGGACCAATTGTCAACAAGCATCACAATTTATTTCTAAAAGCAAAGGAAAGACGAGAAATGATGAAAAAATGAAAGGCTTCTTACATATTAAAAGTTCACAAGGGTGCATTTACAAGGCCTATGCCTAAAGCCCGTACAAGGGAGAGAGCAAATAAAACCCTAATCTACCACCGGGGTTGTGCCTTCGACGGCTCCCTCGGAGGTTATGCTTTCAACAGCTCCGGCCACGACCCCCGAGTCTTCAACGGCCTCTTCCCCTTCGGGGTTTTTGCGTTCTTCTTCATCATCTTTCGAGCCACTGCTCGACTCACCTTCAGAAGTAAGCAGGGCCGCAGCCTCCTCTTCTAGGGTCTTTACCCTCTCGATCTCGGCGGACAAATCGACGCCCCCTGCATGTATATCCTCGAGAGCCTGCCTCCGAGACTCTAACCGGGTATGCTCCACGGCTCAGGTCAATTTCAGCTCGGCCTCCTTGGACACTTTCCTGGCCTGAGCATTTGCAGCTACAACATCATCTTTGTACGAAGATACGAGTGCCTCGGCTGCAGCCCTGACCCCTGATAGAGCGGCAACCAACCCAATATGAAGATCTTTATACTTATTACTCTCCGCCCTCGCATCATGAAGTTGATGTCCGACTGAGACTACCTTCCCCTAGAGGGCATCTCTCTCGGAGGCTGCCTCACTCATGTGCCGTTTGAGTTCGAGAATTTTAGAGTCTCTAGCTCGGAGCTCCTCCCTCATTAGGACATCTTTCTTCTCAAGCTGCAAAGATCAGCCCAAAGGTGTTAAAACACTAAAGTCGGGTAAGCATATAGACAAAAACAAACAGAAACTCTACAACCTGCTCAATGAGATGAGTCCTCTCTTGGAATGCCGCCTCCAAACAATCCCGAAGGCCACACAACTCCTCCTCCTTCTTGGTAAAAAGAGCCCTAAGCTCATCGGCTTCCAAGGTAAGCTTCCTGCACTCACCCTCGTAGCGAGTCAACTCGGTCGAAACCTGGCAAAGGTCTGATTATAAAGCACCTTGGCCAGAAACCATGAAAGAAACAAAGTTAGAAAGACGAAGGTCAGGGCGCCGAGCAGAATTTACAAAGAATTACCTACTCACAGATCCTGTCAATCTCACTAAAAATAAGTGAGGCGTCAAGCCCATGGTTTTTTTCGGACGCAGCAACAAGCCTTCCAAACGCATCTTTATCTCCGACAGGCGCCCCCACATCAGAAGATCCTTTATTTTGGGCATCCTGCATCTCCCTCGGAGGTAAAGTCGGTCCTGGAGGGGAATCACTCACTTCAATAACACCGACCGGATCAATCGGGGTCGTCTCTTATTTCTGGGGAGCTTCAAAACTAGGCTCCTCCGGACCGCCTACCGAATTCACCTCAGCTCGAGGAATATTTTAGCCGTCAACCGGCTCGGGGATATTACCCGATGCATCCTCGAAGGCCTCTTCAGCCCGAGGTAGGGCAACCGCAGCACTAAGTTCCAATTTAGGAGCCATCGGCTCAGCAATATGCGGGATGGTCAGGTTTTCTCCTCCCTTGGATGCTACCGATGAATCATTTTTCTCCTCGCCTTTAGCTCGGGGACTCCCCGATATTTCTGGAGTTAAGGCTACTAAATTAGCCTTAGGTCCTCCCACTTTGGCCTTCTTGGATCTCGAAGGCTCAGTCGACGATTTCCTTCGTTTATTTTTCTCTTTGTCAGGTTTCGGGTATCCGCTTCCCCAGGCGGTGCTTCTCTAATCAAGGAGGCCTCTCCTAGACCTGCGCGAATACAAAATATGAACACGGGGAATGAGGGCGCAATTGGTGGTAGTTCTTCTAAGAGATTCAGTTACAGCAGAAGTGAGGACTCACCATGGTTCTTGGCCTCCCATCGAGCCCTAGACAGGTCACGCCACACGCGCTCGACATATGGGCAAGTCGAATCTAAACGGCTAACCCAGCCTGAGAGATTCTTAATCGCGTCAGGGTACACCGCGGCATCTGCATCAGCGGAGGAAGTCAGTTCATGGGGGAATTGATCCAAAAGGAAAAGAAAATACCTAATTCGCATATCCACTTACGTTTCGTGTTCCACCTTTCACGGAATAGCATCTTCTCCACCGGAATCAGGTCAGAGGTCCTAACTCGGACAAAACGGCTCATCCACCCTCCGTTCCCAACCTCGTTAGTACAAGCAAAAAGGGCTTTCGAGGCCCGACATTGGAGCTTAATCCGGCCCCCGCAGAAGAGTCGGGGACTGTACATCCTGATTAAATGGTCGAGGGTGAAGGGCATCCCCTCAATCATGTTCGCAAAATATCGGGCCTATTGGAGAGTCACTCGGTATCGTTCGCAGAAGTCGAGGATCACGGGGTCTATTGGAGACGAGGATGGCTCCACCGGGCCAAGAGTAAATGGATAGGTATACACACTAAGGAAGCCGGCCTTGTATGTTGTTATATCCTCCCCCCGAGAAGGAATCTCCACCAGCACTGCGTCCCCCCAGCGACAGTCGGTCTTCACCTTCTCGGCAACTGCTACTAAACTAATATATCGGGACATGGGTTCACATCGTCCCGGCTTCGAAGATGGCTTGTCGACCTTGAAATCGGAGGTCGTTTCGTAGGACCCTGGGATGCATTCCTCAAGATGAGGGGGTACCGCGGCCTTGCCCTTAGACAAGCAGGAAGAAGCGGAGGGCACACATTCCTGAGGGACAGAGGTGGAAGTCTTCGCCATTCTTGTTAAAAGATTTCAGAGGAGAAATTGTAATCAGAGAAAGAACGCAAGAGAGAAATGAGAACTCTTTTGAAGGCTTGATGATGTAATGGGAAATAAGGGGCGAAGGAAGAAGTATTTATAGAGGCCAATCATGTACGTTGGAGCAGGCCAAAAGACAACCAACCGCTGTAATCAATTCAAAGGCTTTTCGGGGGTTGTGTGGATGCGACCTTTAAACATATTTTTGGTCACATCAGTCGCTTGATATAGCGTAGCTGGCGTCATGATGAAAGTATCGAAGAGGAAAGAATTCAAGACCGTTTCTTATTGTTTTCACTCTAAGAAACGCGGGGACTATCTGTATACGGCTAAAATCGGAGAGCCCGATTTTACGACCGTTATGACATTCCACAGCCCGCCTCTAAAAGCCTCGAGGTATAGTTCATGGTTCAATACCGAGGGTTCCCTATGCTCGACCTCGGGGCAGCACCAGTCGGTGGCTACCATGGACAAGCGGGAAGTTCCCAAGGCACGTGACCAAAGCTGACAATACTTGCAAGAATAGTACTAGTCTGTACCAGACTAGTAAATAACTGTACCAGTTATGTTTCTTTGTAATAATTATACATGTACCATGTTAGGATTCCCCTCCTATATAAAGAGGACCCTTGTCATTTCTTGCACACATGATATTCAATACAAGAACAAGAACATTCTCTGCTCTCTAACTTAAACATTCTCCATTGTCTTTCCTTTGGTTTATTGCTTGCATTTATTGTGTTTCATTGATTGTTTCTACATTTATTACTCATCATTGATCATAAAGAGCCACCATCAAGGCTCCCAGAACTGTTAGTTCTTCATCGACCATTCCCAATCAGGCATTTTATCCCGATCTCGAGGCCCAGCTTAGGCTAGCTCATGGCCCCGATTCACAGCCATTCGGTTTGCAATACACTCTGTCTTCAAGCTCTTATCTCACTTTTCTAACTCATACTTAGTATCTATCGCCTGACAACTAGCATTAAAATAAATCAAGTATTTTTAGAACCACAAAATCAAATTTAATTATAATTATCATTTTCAAGGTAAACAATGTACTTGTTTATTTTGACGAATAACACTTTTAACTTCGCAATTTCATCAGAAAGGCGAATTGGGGATACAGCTTCAGGAGGAGCTTAAGACGAAGGAGACCGAGACCTTGGGGTGGAGGCAAAGCATGGACGATCTCGCCTCTGAGAAAGAAACTCTTCGAGAAAAGCCGGCTTCACTTGAACGTCAGTTTCAAAGTATGAAGGAGGAGAGCCTAGCTCGAGGCCGCGAAATTGAGAAGCTTAAATCCAAATCCGCCGCCGAGTTGGCCAAGGCCAGGTATAATGCTGAGGCGATTATGTCTTCGTACCAAGCCGAAGCCGAGGCGGCTAATTCCCGGGCCAAGGAGATCTCCATTGCGGCCGAAGTTAAGCTATCATGTGCACTCGACCATGCTAGGCGGCAGTCCCGGAGGGAAACCCTCGAGGAAGTGCACGCTCGTGGCTTCGATCTTTCAGCTGATATCGAGAAGGCAAATACCCTGGAAAAGGAAGCTGCTGCTCTGCTTTCTGATGAGGACGATTCAACTAGTTGCTTTGAGAGTGGGGAAGACGAAGTCCACAAAGATGAGGCTCTCGAAGATGTGGCCCCTGAAGATATGACCCCGAAGTAGCTTTAGGTTTCTTCATTTTGTTTTTATGCAAGTGTCCCTCGTGTAAATATCTTCTGTAGTCATCTTTTGGAAATGTAAAGGGAACTTTTTATCTTATCTTTGACTCGTGCTGGATTTCATATTGCCTTTATTTACGAAATACTTTACTTGTACAACTTGAATGATTGGTCCGGAAATTGGTTTGAACTCGAGATATAGTTGACCCTTAGGTCTTTATGGATATAATAATCATCGAGCCAAATTTAAATCGATCCGATGTGAGCTCGGGATATCGTGACTCATAGTCCGGGTAAAGTGAGAACGGAGTCTCGGATTGTAAGTTTTTGGCCCTTAAGCCTTTCAGAGTTGGCCCTTGAGCTCTTATATATCGGCCTTTTGGCTCTTTAGATTGGCCCTTAGGCTCTTTAAGTTGGGCCGATTCGGCCTGTAGAATGGCTACATAATTTTTCCCTCATTTCGGCTACAAGACTTAGTGAAAATTTAACTATGCCTTAGCATGTATTTTTTGTACCCGTTGGGTTTTCCGAAGCTTCGGCGTATCGGGATCTTGTTTGCATATTGATAATCGAATACCTCTTGAGGTTTTATCAAGGGATGATGTTGTCGAAGCCTTTAAATAGTTCGAGGGCTGATTTTATCGAAGCCCATTAAATTATTCGGGGCTAATTTTATCGAAGCCCATTATATTTCGCTTTCGCCTAGGGTAGCTTGATTTAACCGGTTTTTACAAAGTGTTTGAAGGCCTTTAATTTATGGCGGAAGTCGGACGTCTCCGAGTCGCGTTATTTTGGTCGTAGCCTTTAAATGACCGTATTCTTTAGTACGGCCGTAGCCTTTATATGACGGTAGTCTTTAGTACGGCCATAGCCTTCGGATATGTCACTTGGACTTGTTTCCCGATAACTTTCCGAACTTGTTCAAAAAGTTAGTCCCCGAGTATATTGGCCTTGGCCTTTGTTTCGAGGGTGCCTCTTTGAGGTCTTATGAGTCCGAATTTTCGATGACTCGGATGCATTGTCTGTCGACGACAGTCCCCGAATATTCGGGGGTGATTTTATGCTTTGGCTCTTGAGCCGTTTCCCATTGGATTATAGGTGTAGAGTTCAGGTAATAGTAGACTTCTTTGAGACACAAAATATTTTTGGAATTAACAGAATGCTTCTTCAAATAACCGATATATGCGTACATGCTCTTGTCGTCGGGGCTTGATTATTCTATATGGACACGGTTCATCTGACCGTTTGGCCCATTACAAAGTTTTTCTATCGAGTCCCTCTTAGGCGTGAAGTATTTTCCTTGAAAATATGACCTCCGAGGGTGATGCTCCCCAGTATTCGAGGTTGAATGAAGAGAAGCCTTGGATACTGTTGAGTTTTCCCTAGGTAGTACATAGTTGTTGCCTCGTTAAAAACCTTGCCGGTAAAACCCATTTGGGACAAAACCCAGGCTAAGGAAAAAAGAGTACAACGTATGCTATAAAACCTAAGGCCTTCGTGTAAAAATGTGAGTCTTCGAGATCGCGCGCCTTTGAGAACTTCCATCGTGCCGAGCTTGTAAGATCCTCTACCAACGACTCCGAGGGCTCTGTTTGGTCTCATCTTGCTGTCTGCGATCGTGATACCTTCAAAAGCCTTGATTTTGTCGGGGATGATTTTGATATCCCAATTTCACGTCATGACGCCAAGAAACTTTCCCGAGACGACTCCGAAGACACATTTCTTTGGGTTGAGCTTTGTGTCACATTGTCTCAAAACTTTCAATGTTACATGCAAATGAATTGAGACGGTACTCTGCTCACAAGGACTTAACCAGTCATATCATTAATATAGTCTTTCACTGTTTTACCTGTTTGTTCTCTGAACATCCTGTCGACTGGACGTTGGTACGTAGCTTCTTGGACTGAGGCCTTCCTTTTTGCTTCGCTGGTTCGAACCTGGGATTGACGCTCAGCCTATGTGTGGTAACTTCCGTCGGAACCCATGTCATATCTAAACGGGACCAAGCAATGCAATCCGTATTATCAATAAGAAACTAAATGAGTTTTTTCCTGAGTTCGGGGGTTAATCTCGTCCCAGGTGTACCTTTCTCTTGAGCGGTTGACTGGGTAGCATCTGTTTAGGCTGGGAGCTGTGATTGCTACTTGGCCACCTGCTTACCTTTAGGGCTCGATTCCTCCGAGGTCAAGGGTTTTGGTATCGGCACCACTTCCTCGATTGCAAACATTTCTTTTGCAGCATGCTGCTCCCCGTGGACTGTTTTCACTCCTTCCTCTGTCGGGAATTTCATCATCTGATGGAGGGTCGAAGGCACTTCCCTCATGTTGTGTATCCATGGTCTCCCGAGGAGTGCGTTATACCTCATGTCACCTTCGATGACATGGAACCTGGTATCTTGTATGGTCCCGGCTACGTTTACTGGCAAGATAATCTCTCCTTTTATTGTTTCGCTTGCCATGTTGAAGCCATTCAACACCCGGGATGCGAGTACGATCTGATCTTGTAATCCAAGTTGTTCCACGACCCTTGATCTGATTATGTTTGTGAGCTACCTGGATCCACTAAAACACGTTTAACTTGAATTTTATTTAAAAGAATAGAGATTACCAGGGCATCATTGTGAGGTTGGGATATGTTTTCTGCTTCCTCGTCGCAAAATGACAGGACGTCCTCGGGCACATAGCTCCGAGTCCGCTTTTCTCTTGTGATCGATACTCTGGTCTACTTGAATACAAGACGTTGGGGGACGTAGACTCCTCCAATGATCATGTGGATTACATGCTGTGGTTCTTCTTGCTCGTTTTTTCTTGAATCTCTCTCCCTGAAGTGGTTCTTGGCTCGATCACTTAGAAATTCTCGAAGTTGACCCTCGTTGAACAATCAAGCCGCCTCTTCCCTTAGCCGCCGGCAATCTTCTGTTCTATGTCCATGCGTACCATATACTTGCACATCAAGTTCGGATTTCTTTGAGAGGGATCGGTTTGTATGGGCCTCGGCCACTTGGTGTCTTTGATTTTTCCAATAGCTGACACGATGCCTGATGCATCCACGCAAAATTTGTACTCTGACAGTCGGGGAGCCTCGGCGGGGTTGGTGTGCTTGTCGAGCCCACTCTTGCTCATGAGTCCCCGAGAACTTTGGCCTCGATCGTTTCTCCGTCGCTTCGAGAAATGTTACGGATTGAGCCGTTGTTTCTTTGATCGGTATATGGCTGAAACCTTTCTTTGTTAAATCTAGATCCCCAATCTACGTCTTTCGGGGCTTGGCTGCGAATCTATTAGGATGAACTGAACCCGAGGGGGCTCCCAACCGATCATCTTCGACCCTGATTTTTGACTGGTATCGATTGTGTACATCTGACCACGTCACGACTGGATATTCAATCAAGTTCTGCTTTAGTTGTCGAGAAGCAATTGAGCTTCGCTCGTTCAAACCCTGCATGAAGGCCTGCACTGCCAGTCGTCGAAAACCGGCAGCAGTTCTATTCTTTCCATCTGAAACCTGGACACGAACTCCCTTAACATCTCGTCGTTCCTTTATTTTATTTTGAAGATATCCAACTTTCTCGTGGCCACCTTTATGGCCCGGCATGAGCTTTAATGAAAGTGTCCGCTAACATAGCAAATGAATCAATAAAGTTAGGAGCTAAGTTGTGATACCAAATCATAGCCCTTTTGAGAGTGTTTCCCCTAACTTTTTCAACAATACTAACTCGATTTCATCTTCATTCAAGTCATTTCCTTTGATCCCACAAGTGTATGAAGTAATATGTTCGTTAGGGTCGGTTGTCCCGTTATACTTAGGTATATCGGGCATGCGAAATTTCTTGGGAATGGGCATCGGGGCTGCACTCGGAGGGAATGATTTTTGTATGAACTTCTTGGCATCTAGACCTTTCAAAAATGGAGGTGCCCCCAGTATCTGGTCTACACGGGAGTTATAAGTCTCCACCTTCTTGTCGTTATCCTCAATTTTCTTTTCTCTGGATTCGATCCTCTTAGTGAGCTCTTCAAGCATTTTCATAATGGTGGGGTCAGTCCCCGAGCTGTCTCCATTTGGTCCTTCCGGCGTTGATTTAGCACGTTGATTGTTTACATGTTCAGCTGCACTCGGGGTCTTATTTTGTCTTTGAAGTTGAGCGATGGCGATTTGCTGAGCCTGCAACATCTCAAATATCACCTGGAGGCTAACTCCTCCATCTCCTGCTCCTGGCATTTCTTGGTCGAGCATCCCTGCGTACGCTCCCTTCGAGGTCTGTGCCTAGGCTGGTGTTCATAGCAATATGAGAACCAACATCAACTGGTTCCACGTTTGGCACTTCCCCAGGGTTTACTGGTGTTACACCGACCCCTACATTGTTGTTTTCTCTAAGACCCTCATTGTCATGAACAGGTGCATTTTGTGAGCTAGACATGTTTCAGCCTGAAAATCAAAGATTCTTGACAAGAAAAAGCGTAAAGATAACGTGTGTAATGAGAATCAGTAAGAAATAACCACTATTATCTTTAGCCCAACGGTGAGCACAAAACTGTTTACCTCGAAAAATACGAGTAACAATTAAATTTGATTTATGGTTTTAAAGATATGTAATTTAGTTCAATACCAATTAAGAATCAAGAAATAAGAAGTAGAAATGAAAGATAGGAGTGAATCAAACCAATGTGGCTTAGCAGTAGTGACCTCGAGATGATGACCTCGAGGTGGCTTAGGGCAGTAAAAACAATTAAGTAGAGAAATCAAAGTAAGAACAATTAAGCTAAGGGACAATTCTGATGAACAACAGACAAAAAGTAGAGAGTATATCTTTGCTCAGTGAAAATGTGGTCTTACAAATGATTCGGGTTCCCCTTTTTATAATAGGGGAATCCTCAATAATGAATATTTCTATTTACAGTAGGGAACATTCTTATTACATCTGTCTTAACCGCTTAGTACGGAGCTGTACGATCCTACTCCGGGATTTGCGCCATGATCTCAGGGATGTGGCAAGAATCTAGCTGGCTCCAGTACAAATCCATAACGGTATTATTTCAAGGTCGAGCGCACTTGGCCTCAGTATTCCTCGAACTTCTGTTTCCGGGCATTACGCCCTTTCCTCGAGCTCGAGCCTGGTCCACCGGCTTCGAACTTGACCCCTCCCGGACTTGGACCTAGGCGGAACCTCGAGCTTTTGCACCGGGGTATATGATTTTGACCGTATACATGGAGCAATCAGAAAATATAAAATACCCATGCCCCCTTTTAAAAGCTACTTAAAATCGACAAGTATGACAGCATCTTCGTAACCATACATGTATTACTGAAATATAAAGTTAAGAAAGACAAATAGATGAAGCAGAGGACAATTTCTTGAAGATATAAAATACCCATGCCCCCTCTAATAAATAAAAAATTAAACTTTCAGAATGCTCAGTGTCAACCAGTTATAGCCTAAAGGCAATATCCGCCTCTGATTTAAACCCTATATCTAAGCTAGTAAAAATTTACTGACCTGCATGTTTCTACCAAACAGCGAAAGCAAGATATTTTTGTCTTACATATACTCATGATTAAACGACATATATTCTTACTTAATTTCTAACGATTAAGATAGAATTGTTTAATTTGATGGAATATCTGGTGCTGGTAAGTATTTTACCTACCTAAGTATTGAAAAGTGAAGTTGCAATTATTATATGGCAATAAAAAAACCTTTTAAAAAAAATAAGGGTAAATTTAAGAGCAATTTTCTATTTTATTCGTTTTTTCTTTTTGTTTGGATTGTATCATGGCAATTAATGGCGAAGTTGCTTGTTAGGTTGAGGAAATTCAGGTGATCCAACTCGTTCGACGCTTTTTGCGCTGAATATTTCCTTTCATTCAAGAAAAAGCACTTTAATTTTAAATGCGAAGTAGGACCAAATTTTGTTTGAGTTCAAAGGAGTAAATGCTCTTTTTTCTTTTTCGTATTAAATGTATGCAATAAGTTCGAGGTATAAATGCTTTATTACCAGTATACTTGTCTCATGGTAGGTATGTTTAACCAAAAAAATATAATTTTGGTTAAAACTAGAATTTGAGATGAAAAATCGGGTTACTGATAATCAATAGACCAAAAAAGAATAATAGGCTTTCTGAGAATAATAATAAAGCAGCGAACAAGTTTTTATTTCAGTATGATGTCAACCATGATCTTTTCCCAATACAACTTCCTCCTTTTATAGTTGATTCTAGATAAAGGAATGAAACCTAAGCTTTAATGAGACAATTATGGACAATAAATGATATTAAATGAGCCATTACACAATCATTCCTATTAAATACCAATTTTCTAACGTATCAGGTATTTAATACTGAATTCGGACTCCTTTTTGTCTTCAGATCCATGTTTTCAATGCCTTTTGATCCACTGGCTTTAAATGACTCGAATTGATACGAGACTCGTATCTAAACTGCTTCTCGTGCCTGTTTCACTTCCTCTTCTCGTACCTGTCATCTCCCGTACCTTTTTCTTAATTGTTATACTTTGACTATTTGTCCAGTCCACGTGTCACGCCACATCATCTTCAATATAAATTTAACTTTTTCCCAATACAGATAGTCCCCCCACTTTCCATTTATTTATCAATTAAATATTTGGGAAGTGGATCTTCATTAAAAAGGGAATTTTTGCCATAATCAATGCGATGACAGTATTACCTCTTCAATTGTCTCTTCTATTTAATGCACCATATACGTGTCGTCTTCTCATTAGTTCTGCGATTTTGCAGCCTTTTTCTAAGGCTTTTGTAACTCCACTATTCACGAAGTGATAGTTGCCTTTATTATAGGCTTTCCATCATTACACTTTTTAATTACTGACGGTTGAGTTTATATATGAACTTGCCCCTTTTCTTTCTTTGTCTTCTTCTCCATAAATCTTTAGCAAATGTTTTTCTTCCTTATTTTTGCTTCCCTTCGATTCATCTCTGCTCAACAATGGCGTCTCCAAACCCTAACCCTAGAAAAGTTCCTATTTTAGACAAATTCCCCAATGCCCCTGTTAGACATAGAAGAGACAGAGGAGGCAGACTTCGTACAGGGTTAGAATCTACTCGAGGCGGCTCTTCTGGTTCTTCTTCTAGGAGTTCTATTCTGAAAACTCCTTCTTCTAAAGGTAAAGAAATTGCTGATTCTTCTCGAGAACCTTTAGTTGATGAAATCGTACCAAGTGATTTATCTTTTGTAAGTGATAGACAATCCCTTCAAAAGCAAGTTGCTGGTTTAGACAAAACTGACACATATCCTACATTAGTGACCTAACTTACAATCCCTACCATCAGAGGAGATTGTAACTGGAAAAATAGTCTTCGAATGTCAATTCCTTCCATAAACCAAAGAATTTCTTCTTTTAGGATTGGATACTCTTTTGTCTATACTTACCTTTTTACTTTGGATTTTCATCCCCCAATTGACCAAATCATCCTCGATTTTTGCCGTTTCTTTAATATTTGTCTGGCCCAAGTTGGTCCTTTAGTATGGAGAGCAGTGGCTTGTTTGAGATATCTTTCTACCAAAGCCACTGTTAATTTCACCTTTTCTCACCTTATCCATTTATACCACCCTAATTTGATACGTCATGGAGTCTTTACCTTAACTGCGAGAAGCAAGAAGGTTTTGGTAAGTACAGAAGATGAAAATGATCGTGGATGGTATGCCCGTTACGTTGCTGTGCGTACGGTGGATTTACTTGGTGAAACAAATATTCCCTTCCCTGAGAAGTGGAATTTTGCACGTAAGTTTTTTTTTTACTTGACCGTACCTCTTTTTCTGTTGAGAATTTCGATTCTTTTTCTAAATTTGTCTTTTTTTGGTTTTTCGTAGCAACCATGGGAGATATGGAACCTGCTCCCAACTTTCGTGGTTGGGTAGATTCAATTTTGAAGGTTGCTCCTAAGGAGCAAAGAACTTGAAAATCAATTTCCGCTTTACATGGCTGGAAAGTTAAAACACACGGTATCGCCTCTTTTCTTTATACATTTTTCTTTTTGCACATTAAGTACTTTTTTCTTAATGTTGATTGTGTATTCTTCTTTTAATCAGGATTTGGTAACAGAGGAATGACAGCTGATGTTGTCACAGCCCTTCGCATGTCTGGTAATGCTGCACTTGATTTGGACAAGACTCGAACCTTGCTTCAAAAAAGGAAAGCTATAGGAGAAGGTTCTAAGAATGAGGAAGAGGGAGGTACCTCGTCAATAGCTAGGCCACGAATTAGGAGACGAGTTATTAATGATGATGAAATTGAAGATACTCCTGCTCAAACTTCGACCACCGAGCCTGTTTTGATTCCTTCAGATGAAGACACCGTGCCAAGAGACACGAATGAATCAACTCAGCATCTCTTTGATAGTGGTTTTGAGAGTGGCGAGCTCGGACCTGTTTTCGATGAAGTTCCTCTTTCTTCATTCGCACCTATTTCTTCCATTCCTTTGCCAACCGTAAGTGTTTTTTTGCCAGCATTGACTACTTCTGTTCTTTCACCAGTTTTAATTGCTTCTACTTCCATTCTTATGTCTACTTCTTCCGTTCCTGTTCCCACTCCTACGACTCCTGTGGTGTTTACCTTTTCTACTACTCCCCCTTCCGCTGTTCCATCTTCATCTGTCCCACATAGAGAAGTAAGTTCCAGCAATAGAAGCATGACTATGAGGAGTGTCACACTCGAAATCCCTGCTAATCAAAGCCTCTTAAGAAAATCTGGGAGAGCTGATACTTGGCTCCAACCTCTTATTGGAGAAATTGAAAAGAATAAGATGCAAAGCCATAGTTGTTACACTTTGATGAATGACATAGTTCATTCAACTTTGAAGGTAATTTTCTTAACCTTAAATGCTTTCCTTCTTTTTCTTTCTAAGTTCCCACTTCTATGCTTTATAACCGTAGGCTAATCTTATTGGGACTGAGCTGATGGGACGAGTCTCTACATTGGAGAAAAAGGAGCGAGAGTCTACAAAGGCTCTATCTGAAGCCAGGAAAATAGCTGAGGATGCCTTATTTGAGGCAGCAAACTGGAAAGAACAATTTGAGAGTGCCCAAGTGACTGTAGAGGAGTTGCAGGAAAGCAAAGCTCACTTGGAGCAACAAAATCGTGGCTTAACTTCTGAATTGGGAATTGCGAATGCTTCTTGGGATCAAATTAAAGAGGATAAAGAGCTTCTGGAACGTTCATTATCTAGAGCCAATGATGAGATTAAAGAGCTTAAAGCACTCATGGAGAAGAAAGAAGAATACGCAAGGGAGTTAACTCAAAACTTAACTCATGCTCAAAATGACTTAAGGATTTCTTCTGACAAAATTCGTGCCTTGGAAAGTTCCCATGCCTCTCTTGAAGCTTCCCTGGATTCTCATTTAGCCGAGCACCAAATAATTAAAAATGACCTTGCTATGTGGGAAAAGGAATACAAGGCTTTGGAGAAGGAATATAATGCTCTTGAAGAAAATTTCAACATAGACGTGAGTTGGGCTTTTCTAAATTCTCGACGTGATGCTTTGATGGAGGCTACACAGGAAAACTTTGACTTGCAATCTGAGTTGGCCAAAGTCATAGACACTATCAAAAAAGGTCAACAACCTGCTGATACTCCTTCTCCGGCACTTGGAACTATTGACACCCCCTCTCCAGCACTTGAAGCTCCTGGAACAGAAGAGTGTTTGAACTCTGAAGCAGTTACTGAGGTACTTGAAGTTATAACTCCAGCTTCCGAAGTTGAAACTTCTATGACACAGTCTATGGAAATTGAAGTTCCTGTGACTGTTACTTCCCTCGTTGATGTTATCTCTTCAAGCTCAGCTGAAACCGCTCCTATTGCTGCTTCGTCAGAAGTTGTAACCGCACCTGTTTAAAAGCTCCTGCTTCTACCCATTTAGTGAAGTAATCTGTAAGCACAAGTAGAAATTTTACCTGACCTTTTGCTAGTGGTAAAGGACCTACAATATTCATTCCCCATTTCATAAAGGGCCACGGAGCTATGACAGGATGGAGTAACTCAGCTGGTCTATGTATATTATTGCCGTATCTTTGACATTTGTCACATTTAGACACGAAATCATTAGCTTCTTCTTCCATCTTGGGCCAATAATATCTTGCTCGAATCAATGTTTTTACCAGCGACCTCCTACCAGCGTGACTTCCGCAATGTCCTTCATGTACTTCCTTCATTACATATTCTATTTGAGAAGGTCCGAGACACCTTGCTAATGGGCCACCAAACATCTTTCGATAAAGATTCCCTTGATGTAAACAATAACGGGCAGCTTTTTTGCGAAGTGCATAAGCTTTTGTTTTGTCGATAGGCACGATACCATGCTGTAAAAAAACAACAATTTCATTTCTCCAATCCCATGTTAAATGGTTAAAATTTACCTCATTCTTATCAGGTTCGAGGACGGAATGAAATAGATGTACGATTGAAGTATTTGTATCATTTGCCACGTCTACTGATGACGCGAGATTAGATAATGCATCTGCTTCTGCATTCTCGTCTCTTGGGATCTGCATTACCTTCCAAGTTTGGAATTGTGTTATTAATTCCCGTACTTTTTCCAGATATTCTTGCATTCGAGTTTCCCTGGCTGTAAAAGTCCCCAGTATTTGATTAACCACGAGTTGAGAATCGCTCTTGATTATAATCTGGGTTATGCCAAGTTCCCGTGCCAGTTCTAAACCTGCAATTACAGCCTCATACTCTGCTTCATTGTTAGTTATAGAATGACATTTTATAGCTTGTCTAATAGTTTCACCTGTAGGAGGTACGAGAACTATCCCTAGGCCTGCACCTTTTACATTAGAAGAACCATCAGCGAATAAAATCCAAATCCCCGGGTTTGCACCATTAAAAACTAGTAACTCTTTTTCTGCCTCTAAATGCATTCCCTGACTAAAATCAGCTATGAAATCGGCTAATACTTGAGATTTTATCGCAGTTCTAGATTGATAACTGATTTCATATTCGCCTAACTCTATGGCCCATTTTGCTAACAACTCATGTTTATGCAAAATGTTTCGTAATGGAAAAGCAGTAACCACAACAATGGGATGGGATTGGAAATAAGGTCTCACCTTTCTAGATGCCATGATCAAAGCTAAAGCTAACTTTTCTAGTTGTGGGTATCATGTTTCAGCATCTAACAGAGATTTACTTACATAATAGATAGGAGATTGTTTTCCTTGGTCCTCTCGTACTAAGACAACACTTACCGCAACTTCTGATACAGCCAAATAAATGAGCAACTTTTCACCCTCCTTTGGTTTTGCTAATAACGGCGGGTTTGACAAATAAGCTTTCAAATTCCTGAGAGCCAGTTGACAATCTTCGTTCCATTCAAAATGATCTTGTTTTTTGAGTGCTGCGAAAAATTTAAAGCACTTCTCCGAAGATTTGGAAATAAACCTCCCCAAAGCCGCAATTCTTCCTGTTAATCTTTGAACCTCCTTCTTACTTGTAAGGATATCAGGAATTTCTTCTATTGCTTTGATCTGAGAGGGATTCACTTCAATGCCACGGTTAGAAACAAGAAAACCCAAAAATTTACCTGAGGCAACTCCAAATGCACATTTTTCTGGGTTGAGTTTCATATTAAATTTTTGCAAAATTCCAAATGTAACAGATAAATGAGAAATATGATCATTAGAATGCTGGGTCTTGACGAGCATATCGTCTATATATACCTCCATAGTTTTTCCTAAATGTTCTTGGAACATTTTGGTGACCAACCTTTGATAGGTTGCTCCAGCATTCTTGAGACCAAAGGGCATTACTTTATAACAGTAAGTCCCC
>NW_017670399.1:44121-81931 GCF_001879085.1 Nicotiana attenuata
TCCCCTTGTTTGATTTTAAAGATGTCCTCCATTCTTTTTTCAACCTTTTGTGCTCCTGAGTGCGCCTTAATGAAAGAATCTGCAAGCTCAGCAAAAGAGTTTATAGAGTTTTCAGGCAAAAGAGAATACCAGGTTAGTGCACCCTTGGTGAGTGTTTCACCAAATTTTTTGACCAACACGGACTCAATCTCCTCCTTGGTTAAATCATTTCCTTTGACCCCTGTAGTAAATGCCGTCACATGGTCACGTGGATCGGTTGTGCCGTCATATTTTGAAATGTCAGGCATTTTGAACTTTTTAGGGATTGAAAGGGGAGCAGCACTCGGTTTCCAAGGTTGTTGTGAATATTTATCCGCATCTATTCCTTTGATTATTGGGGGAACTCCAGGGATTTGCTCGATGCGCTCGTTTTATTCTTTGAGCTGTGTCTGCAAAGTTAGTACCAAATTTTGTAAATGAGAATTATTTGTATTACCTGGATTCATTTCTCGTGGTTCAATGGGGGTTCCTTTGTTTGAATTAACAAGGCCAGAACGAGGATTCTCCAGCGTATTGTTATTAGGCGAAGGTGTGGACGGCGCAGCAGGTAACCGGCTAACTAGCGCCTTGAAGAGCTTGGCTAACCCGTGCATCAATTATTCTTTGCAGAGCTTCTTCTGGTCCCTCAAAATGTTCTGATTGCTCTTGCTCATCAGCATGTGATTTAGGAGTGCCTTCACGAGATTGACGTGGTGAATTTTGAAGAGAAGGGACCACGTTAATGTTCTGCAAATCTCCTTGATCTTGATGCATTTGATTTTCACGGTTTCCCAAGGTGTTTTCACTGTTATTATTGTTGTGTGACATGATGATAACAACAGATAGAATGTAACTTAAAAAGAATAGATTATCAGATTCCCGGTAACGGAACCAATTTGTTTAACCAAAAAATATAATTTTGGTTAAAACTAGAATTTGAGATGAAAAATCGGGTTACTGATAATCAAGAGACCAAAAAAGAATAATAGGCTTTCTGAGAATAATAATAAAGCAGCGAACAAGTTTTTATTTCAGTATGATGTCAACCATGATCTTTTCCCAATACAACTTCCTCCTTTTATAGTTGATTCTAGATAAAGGAATGAAACCTAAGCTTTAATGAGACAATTATGGACAATAAATGATATTAAATGAGCCGTTACACAATCATTCCTATTAAATACCAATTTTCTAACGTATCAGGTATTTAATACTGAATTCGGACTCCTTTTTGTCTTCAGATCCATGTTTTCAATGCCTTTTGATCCACTGGCTTTAAATGACTCGAATTGATACGAGACTCGTATCTAAACTGTTCTCGTGCCTGTTTCACTTCCTCTTCTCGTACCTGTCATCTTCCGTACCTTTTTCTTAATTGTTATACTTTGACTATTTGTCCAGTCCACGTGTCACGCCACGTCATCTTCAATATAAATTCAACTTTTTCCCAATACAAGGTCCAAGCCAATAGTTGTAGATTGTACAGTCTCCTCACCCATTCTATTTTCAATAATAATTATCCTATGCCTTCAATTATTATGCTGTTTGGTCTTTACTGTGTATGAAATATTCATGTAAATGGTTGAAAGTCTTGTATTTAAGTATAAAAAAGCCCCACAAAACTGAGTCCACACTTTTATTAGTCACAAAGAAATTATATGCATATTGCGAACATTTTAGTTAAATTTTGAACTACAGTTCCGACTTCCGAAGTACTATATATGAGTCCAAATGTCTAGTGTTAAAAATCTTATAAAATAAAGCTATTTAATTTAAATTATGAATTCGCTTCTGATTATGTTACTAATAAAAGCAGTTATTTAGCCGATTAGTTGACCGAAGTAAGAGTACCAATGTAATAATGGCTTTGATCGTCCGATGTATCACTAATTAATTTAAGGTGAAGGGTAGCACCAACGTAATAATGACTAATTAATATGTCAAGTGAAGTGAATTGTTCCTCGTAGGTTGTTATTATATTGATGTCGCACCTTAATATCTGTCAAGTTAGTGCCTTTTCCATTACAGCTTAGTAAAGATGATCATTAAAAATAAAAATGTTATATTTTTTCAGAACCTAATTAATCAATTAAATTATGAGAAGTAAATCAACACTTAGGAAAGAAAAAATACAATATGATAGTGATTGTAAATCGAAAAAAATAGAAGTGTTTTCAGTTTAACAATTTAAGCTTTTAAATCAAACGACTCACACTTTTTAATATAAAGTATCAAATTCATCTTAGTAAACTTGCTCTTTCACTTGTACATTCGCATCGAAATCCATGTGTAAACTATAAAATAAGATTACAAGTGCAAGACATTCAAAATGTATTTAAATAAAGTCTTAACTACTCCACTAATTATTTTACAAGTTGGGTTACATGGCAGATTCTTTTACATGATAAGAATAAAAAAGTACTCTAGCGGTTTAATCTATTGGATGATACAATAAACACTTTCAACAGTATAATTCGAAACTATTAATTGCATATTGTTAAAGGACATCGGATAACGTCCAAGTACTACTATATATGCATGTATGTATACAAAGAGAGAAGAAAAATGAAAATTATCAGTTATATCCATTTATAAGTAGCTTATTATAAAAATTGGCTAATTCATAAAACGGTAAAGGTCCAAATATACCCCTGTAGTATGAGAAAAGGTTCAAATATACCCCTCGTTATATTTTTGGTCCATATATGCCTCTATCGTTATACTATTGGTTCAAATATACCCCTCTTCCGTTAAGTTTGTCCAATGTCGATATCCAATCCACGTGGCACTGACATTTGATGAGGTAGATGCCATGTGCATTCCACCTCAGCGCCCCTAACCTATTTTACCCCTCCTTTCTTTCTTTTTGTTTTCACTAAAGCTCAGAACACATAACAAATGAATCATCAAGAGTCTAGAAATAGCAGGCTGAAAAGAGCAAAGCAGGAAATGTGGAGATTAATACAGAGAAGCAACAGCCAAGTAAGTCATCTTTGAAAGCTCAAGCCAACAATACGAGATTCACAATAAAGAGACAAATCAGTGATAAAAAACTAAAATAGTAAAGGGTCTAATATGTCCCTCTACTATTAACAATTTTTAAAAAATGTCTTTCGTTATACTATTTGGCCGTTTAAGTCCCTGCCGTTATACTATCACACAAATATAACTCTAATTTAAAGGGAGTGCCACGTGGCAGCTCAGGATCAAAAGCACCCACCCTCTATTTTAATAGTCCGATCCAATTAAAACCCACCTATAATTTTTTGCCATTACCCGGCCAGACCCATGTGCATCAAATCCAGTTCACAGTTCACGGCAAATTGGCCTAATACCGCCATTTTCATCTTCTTCATACCAACTTTTACCATTAAGCTTCATGTTTCACCATTTGATCGATTGACCAATCAGGAAAAAGAAGTAATTCCATGCTCTAGAACATCTTTATTTTCTTTGTTTTTCAAAGAAAAGGAAATTTCTTCAATTTATTTGCCACTCCAACCAAAATGGAAAAATAATATCTCATGGTTAGAAATTAGAGATTCCACATTTTTTCAATCAAGATTTTCTAAAAAATGCCATAAAAAGAAGAAAGAAAGATCAGAAAGCTTAACTACTCTGGGTTTTCACAATTTTCGGGTATAATTGTTAAAAAAAATTGAAAACCTATTTGCTATGGAATTAAAAATATGTTGACAAATTTAAATCTGAAGGGGCAATATTTGTTGAGCTTAAAATTGAAGATCGCTATTAAATTTGAAGAGAAAAAAAATTAAAAATACCATTGAAGCTCTTTTGGGTATTGAATCATTAAATCTGAAATTTTTATCTGATTTATTTGTTGGAGATTTGGTGTTGTTTGAGTCGTGAAACTGCAAATTACTTAAAGAGCTGATTTCAGTATATTGTTGCTGCATGATAAATTTAGAGACCAAATCATTAAGGATATGTATGGAGATGTACTTTTGAATTTTTTTAAAAGAAAAAACCCAAAGTTGAGCAAATTGGGTCGGGTAATGCATGGGTAAAAAATGAGGGATTGGTTGGATCCTGCTATTAAAACAGAGGGTGGGTCCTTTTGTTCCTAAGCTGCCACGTGGCACTCTATTAAATTAGGGATATATTTGTATGATAGTATAATGGTAGTGACTTAACCGAAAAAATAGTATAACGAAGAATATTTTTAAACAATCGTTAAAAATAGACCCTTTACCGAAACTAAAAAATACTAAAGTGGAGAAGACAGATGAAGCCTATTTTTTCCCAAGAATCATTTGATGAGGTAAAAGTGCCTCGTAGTGTCAGAGCTAAATTAGGGTACAAGTTACGAGAAGGGATTATATAGTCATAATAAGATTGATTCCATGTTTATCGTGCATAATGCACATTTAGGTGAATTGTTCATGGTGGTGGTAATGGTGATTGGTGACAATAGTGGTAGAGAGGAAGGAAATTTTAGTAGTGAAAAAAGAAGAAGGGAGGGGCAAAACGGGTTAGGAGCGCTGAGGTGGCATGCCACGTGGCATCCACCTCATCAAGTGTCAGTGCCATGCGGATTGGACGTACACCTTGGACAAACTTAACGTAAGAGGGTTATATTTGAACCATAGTATAACGATAGGGATATATTTGGACTAAAAGTATAACGAGGAATATATTTAAACCTTTTCTCATACTACAGGGGCATATTTGGACCTTCTCAGTTCATAAAATATTATTAATATTAGCAAAATATTATTAATATTAGGCAATGAGCTATTTGTAGCAAAAAGAAAAAGTCAAAATTATGCGTTCTTTTGACCGAGTGTTATTAGAATAGATTGAGTACATCTTAAAGAGCTTGAATCTCAGCTTTGAGATGATTTGCTGGAGTTTTGACGTGGTTTGAATTGAAAATTCGAAGTGGAAGATAAACATGAAAAAAATGATATGTGTATCACACTATGTATCATTTATGTATCACGTATGTATCATATCTGTATCAAATGTGTATCACATGCATATCCATGTATACCTGTATGTGAGATGCATGCGTGATACATGTGTCGCAAAAGAATTTTTTGAACTCGATTTCACTACGAATTTTGATACCAAATCTGTCCAAATCACCTCCAATCTTCCTCAATTTTATATATTGACTCATCTTTATATTTTCAATGAATTTCAACCATACCCATTTAAAATGATCCCTTTTTGCTTAGATTTTTAGACTCTGTATATATTTACATTTGTATTTCATCACCTTATTTGCTACCTTATAAATGAATTTTTCTTTATGTCTTGCATGTAATGTTGCTAATCACGCTTAAAAGTATGGAAGGAGATCTTTGCATGTGATCTTGGAGAGAAATAACCTTATTTATTTGAGTTTTCAATTTTTATATGTGCTTGGCCAGTTTTAATAAGTTGGAACTTATTTGGAACATTTTGTAAGATTCCCAAGAAAATATTAAGTGAAAGAACCAATAAGGGTTGTTGTGGAGTAATAAATACTCCTCCATTCTTAACCAAAGGTTGCAGATTCGAGCCTTGGGTACGGAGTCGTGTTTGTTATGGAACGTTTTACCCCCACAATGTGAAACTTTCTGACGAGAATTTGAATTAAATCGAACTCCAATACAGATACCGAGCATTAAAGACCCGTTTGGCCATATACTTTGCCAAAATAAATTTGGGTTTTATTTGACAAACACATGCTTGGCCATAGATTTGCCTACATTTTGGCAATCCCAAATCCCAAAACCAGCAATAGCTGGTTTTGGGCCAAAATATCACTAATATATTTTTTAAAAATTGCCCCAAATTTTTGTATTTTATAAAAGAGCCCACCATTTATTATTTTGTAATAATGTTGTTTCGTCTTCTCGGTCATCTGATAGTGTATCATGTAGTTCATTATAAAAATGATAATTTTGTACCAAATTCATTTATGCACTATGGTTTGGATAATATAATGAATGTTATTGATAATGGTACTGTTGGGTATTTGTTTAGTTTTTAGAACTTGTGGGTATAAATCATGTTTTCAGTTTTTCCAAAATAAATTTGGGAAATATGTTTGAAAACTGATGTCAAAACACATTTTTATCTTCAAACCAACTTCACCAAATCAGATTTTTTAAAATAAATTTGAGAATGTATGACCAAACACTAGCTAAATGGGAAACCGAAAATGAAAAATATTAACAGAAAGAAAGTAGAGAACAAGTGTGTCCACAGAGCATCAAAGAGTCTGGGAATGATGGTGAATGTTCAAAAGTGTCTTTAAATTTTGTCACGGAAATTGAGTGCCTTGAGACTTGAAACTTTTTGAGATAAAACCAACCATGCCCAGCCCCAGCCATTGTTTGAATGTCCTCTACTTTTTTTTTTTTGTTTTAATAAATGCACTAGACTGGACCCCTCAATATTTTTTCTTTCTCTTTGGGAAGCTTCGTTTAAAGTGACATTCACATTATTTTTATCAGTAGGAGAGAGAGAGAGAGAGAGAGAGGAGCGTTTAATTTTCAGTGTTCAATCAGAGATGAAAATGGTGGATCATGCATATCAATGAGAAACATATGGCTTTGGTCATGTGGGACTAGTTCGTTTTGCCCCTATTCTTTTTCTATTGACAACGCAAAAGACGATTGTTTTTTTTAGCTAGGTTACAATAAATTAGATGTCCACTATTGTCTATTCTTTTTTGCTTTTTATTTTGAGTATCTAACGCTAAACCTTAGAACAACATATAGACTAATGAGTGGCCAGCTGAATACCTTTCTTCGAAAAAATTACTACTATATATGCAGGAATAAAATTATACTGTGTACATATTTCATAATTACAGTAGCACTTTTTATGACATATAAATATTGAATCTTGGACGGTCTTAACAAAATTTTTGGTTTCGCCATTTCACACAATTGATGTAATTGATCCTAAGTAGGTATATATATATATATATCTTGTTGTCCTTTCAAAATATGCGAGTACAATTAATATCTAGACTTGAATACCAATACGTACTATGTAATATCTTATTTTAGTCACTGCTTTTGTTTACAATTGTGTTGATGATTTGCATGTTGACTTTTAGTCGATTTTAATATGTATTTTTGTCCTTCAAAACAACAATAGAAATTAAAAAACTTGAATATCTTGGTAGGGAAAAAGCAAAAAAGAAGAAGGAAAAGAGACTTAGTAAAGATTTGTTAAGAGTCATGAGGACATAGATCGATGAACTAGCTAGCTATCATTTTCTTCCTTTATTCATTTGCGATAGTTTTTTGGTAGGGCGTACGTGTGCTAAAAGATGTGCTTTACATAACTTCATGAAAGATTATTAAGGAAAGGAACATATGAAAAGTGCCACAGATATATTGAAGTAACAACTTGAAGACTTACTTAAAAGTCAGAAAAAGGAAGTTTCCTGTCTTTGATATGGCTATTATCAATGCACCGTGCCCTTCCTAGGTGGGTTGTTAATTAATCAGTTTTAAAAAGAGGGATGAATTTCGACCTTGTTTTGAGTCGTCAGGCTAGTAAACGCTACTCCTAAGACCATCGTTAAAGTCAGTCACTCTATTTCACAATGCCTCTGTCACCGATAGATCAGGATATGTTGCCTGCTTAAATGTTCGAAATCATGACTCCAAGTTATAGCACCTATTGCGAGCCTAAATATTTTAACGTTGGTGGCTAAAGTTATCCTGGCGATCTATGTTTAATGGCTGAAAGCTGATCTGAACACTATCGTCGTTTAAAAAGAAGAAAAGATATAGTAGCAAATCAAGCATGGTGCATATAGGGTAGGAAATTGAATGATGATGAAGAAGGGGTGGGGGATTTATTTATAAGGAGGGCCATTTGATGGAGCGTATAGAGCAATTAGCAAGCATGGTTGTAAATGGGGTTACCAATGCCAAAGAGGCCAGAGGCAAAGGGGGTCAAATTTGCAAAAACCTTATGATGAAGATCGGGGCGGATCCAGCTCCTTTTGTTACCAGGTTCAACTGAACGTAGTACTTTCATCTTGGAGTACAAATTTGTGTAAAATTCATTACAATCGCTACAAATAGTATATGTGAACTCATCATTTTAAAAAGATAATTGATTAAATATTAAAAAATTTAAAGGTTGAATCCATAAAATTTAAATACTGGATCTGCCGCCGATCGATGACTGATTCGGGAGCGTCTGGAAGATGCTTGAAGTTATATTACTTTACAGACTCACAGGCCACACTGCCTTTCTTCTTACAAATATATATTATACTCACCACTCTCCCTTCTCTTTATCTGTATCATCATATCATTTACTATTACCAACGAACTATTTCATATCTAGCATTTTTTGGCATAGGGAAGAACGGGCACATTTCTTTAAATTCCTATGTATATCACGTAGTCAGTAAAGTATGACTGAAGTAGACAGTATTGTAAAGTAGTCATTAGAAGTTTGACTAGCTAGGATATTTGGTCTTAGGCAAGCTATCGATTTACTAATATAATTTTACAAAATCTTTTTGTTAAAATAGAAAAAGGAAGTCCGATAGCCAGACTTGCCCTGCTGCTTATGACATTTCCATTCACCCGTCTTGCTACTTCAAAAATGTTTAGCAAACAGGTGGAGTCCAATGTTTCTCTATAATGTTGCATAGCTAGAAGTCAAACCTCTTTGTAATAGTCTTGTTTGTTTCGATATTTTTTGGCTGGTATAACTAAGTGATGTTAAAAACAACATAACATATAGTATTATAATATAACATGAAAGATTCACATTAGAAAATTGGCCGCCAATTATGAATTGTTGTTACAGAAGATGACTGCTATAAAGAAGTTTGACTGCGTTGTTTAGCCCTTGGGGTTGAAACTTTGTGTCTGATGTTTTATACGTCAATACCACACAAGGGGGGGAGGAGTAATTTGTGTGGTACCCAATTTTGCGCTCTAGAAGAACCTGGTTCTTCTAGGTATACTAACTCTACTGTTTGCGGACTAATAAGTACATAAAATAAAGAACACAGAGATTTTTACGTGGAAAACACCTGGCTCAAAAGGTGAAAAAAACCACGACCTACTACTCAGTAGGATTTTTCCAAACTTCCACTAAAATCACTAAGCCAAAACAGCATTTACAAAACTCTTTGTAAACCTAAGGATTAACTCTAATCCCGTTATAGCACACAGCCTCAACTGTTGCGACAACTTCAAGTTAGCATATAACTTGAACACTCTAAGTACCTAATACAATTGCTTCTATGAAAGCTGAAAGGTACAAGTTTAAATCACCTACTACAATTGAACTAGAAATAAAGAAAGACACAATGGAATTAGTTCTTCTATCTCGTTCAAGTAGCTTCAGGAGTGCACACTCAAATCTCACATAAATTCCTTGCTCTTTTCCTCTCAATTTAGTTTAACTTCTGCGTTTGTGCAATACCTGTAAAAGAGAACAATCACTGTTATTTAATGAGTTAGTAATTACAGTTTGATTAAGACTCAATTGCTGATCTTCCATTGAGGTTGAGTCCTTAAACAACACAAACTCCAACACTATCTTTTATCCGGATTGTGTTCTCTTCACATAAGGAGACTTTCTCCCCTTATCCAATATGCAACCTTTTCGATCAGATTCAGGAGATGTTGCTGCTTGATCAATGAGACTTATCTCCTTCACATGCATCTCACATGTGTAGATTGATCATCACTGTGCTTCACATGATGGACCTGGTCCATGACTGAGTTCATTTGTCATTCTTCAAAATTTAACTTGTTATTGGGCCAACAATGTGAAACAACATTGATAATACTATATTGATAAAGTCACTTAACTAGTACTAGTGGAATTCGAACACATAGTAGAGCAACCGTACCAAAAGACACTTTGTGGACTGATATGCATTGTTATTCATTTCCTTTAAGGAATTCTCCAAAGATTATCAATGACTTCATTGTTTATGACAGAATGGTTTACTGCTAAATTTGAGCCATTTTACAGAAAAATTGCTAAATCTTGCCCCTTTTCTTCAGATATGAAATGAAATTCTCCGTGGCCTTCCAAAATGAAGGCATGGCCTAATATCTTTTCTTCGAAATTTAAACCTTTTCAAATAGTAGGACTGTCCATTGCTTTGAAAGGCCGAAAAGGTTTTTTTTGGATAGACTATGCGTATGTTCAATTTTGAAAAGAAGAATTAATCTAAATAGTCGCACACCCAATGACTTAAATTAAAAATAGGTATACACCATATATATATATATATATATATATATATATTTAATAGTGTATATTATCTATGTATACCAGTCAGCAAAAGTAAATAATAAATCTGTCTGACTATTTGTATAAAGATCTCTTTTGAGAATATGGCCACATTCTGGCCTGTCCAGCTCATGGGCTGACCAAGTTTGCTCTGGCCATGTCTAATCCATATTCTTTCGGGGGCTCTTAGCTATATTCCAATCAAGGCGGGCTCAATCTCTTATCAAAGGGGTGAAGTATACAAATAGCCCTCAAAGTGGATAGTCTTGACACTTTTAACTTTTATCTTGAAGTTCTGCCCATAGGGCAAGCGGGGGTCAAAAATTAAAGATAATCTCCAAAAATATCATATTTCTGCAATTTTTGGTTATCAAAGTTATTTTTCTAAAACGGGCCGGCATGCGTCTAGCCCATGCAGAAGCCTATAAGATGCTCCATGTGACATTTTCTTATTATTGACTACATTCTACCAGTCTCATGGTGCAGAATTCTATCAAAATTGGTATAAACTAAGTGGGCTTATATGGCTTTTTTTTCCCCCCTCCTTATGTTGGTATTAAAAAGTTATGATGTTATTCGGTTGATGTACTTTTGCTTGTCTTCTTAATAAAGTGGTTTCTCCTTTAGTCCATTACACGCTTTTCTTCATCATATATGTTATAAATAGATGGTTTACAAGGAGAAACCAACCTCATCACAGAGTAAATGATCTCCAACTATCTTATATTAAATTATTATAGGGAAAAATGTACATTTTTTTTTTATATATTGATGTATAATGTACATATTTTACACATACTATTTGTATATTTGACTAGTGGATGTAATTATTTATGGCTAATTGGCTAAATATGTAACTTGTCCCATAGCAATTTTGGTACGAGTAGACCAGAAATCCCAACTCGCAAAAAGGAACTGGAGTAATTGGGGCCCAATGGCCTGATTGTGTTCTTGGTTGGCCCAAAATTCACATATTGCTTAATCCCTGTAACTATTTTTATTAATGTGTATATTGATGTCATTCCTTGATGATTTGCCAGGAAATTCGTATTGTATTCTCCATATTACTACACAGTTGTATTGGTCATATCTTATTTGAAGATTTCATTCTACATAATTTTGATAAGATATTCAGATTTCTCTTTGCAAGGTAAAAATAAGGTCGAATTATTCTATTAAATTCTAAACTCATTAGCTAGTTGGAACTTGGACAAGTGTTGCAATCAAAAAGGGGAAATAAGGATTAGATTCTCTTGCTAACCTAACCCAACCATCCGTAAGTAACTTTGGCATTTTCTTTGACATTCTATTTGCTAACACGGAATAGAAGACCTAACACGAGTAGTAACCAGAAAGTCATTAAGATTTGATTCTTAATTGAATTTTCGTTTCTTCACCATTAGGCTTTTCCTTTAGGGACATCGATATTTATATATTAGTACAATATCTTTTTTATGTAATACTTATGGTAGTAACTTAGAATTGTCATTTATTGCCATAAGTTTTGATAATTCACTTATAATTTTTGGACTTAGGTACTCTCCTCCTAATTTTCGACAAGAATCATCATGTACTTTATGCTGGTTTTTTTTTATTAAATAAAGAAGCGCAAATGGGAGATGGAGGGAAAAGATTTGGAGAGAAACGAAAAGACAAAAATTTTGAAGTGTTCCTTTTACTAAGGCATTTGTCCTTCGTCGACAATGGAAAGAAAATTCTCGTGATTATATAGAAAAGCACATCTTTTACCTCTTAAAAGAGTTGAGAAAAAATGGTGCCTCATGCCGTCGCCGCTCGCTTGACTTCGGCTTGATTGACAAATTTTTGGACCAAATTTATTTCCCATTTTTTCGTTATTTATTTTCTTATTTCAGCTATTTTTTCGCGCGGATTTTAAGTTTTAGTTTTGCGGTTAATTTCCTAACAGTGGTTTTCACATTTATTATTCGTGACCAAACAAAAAAAATTCTATCGAAATGGTAGCTTATGTGAACAGGTACCTTCGCACCTATTCAACCCATATTGTTTGACTATAAATTCAGAGGCCTTGCCTCACTTTTCCACCACCGAAAATCTGCAAACTCTCCCCTCTATTTTTTGCATTTCTTCATTGTTTTCCAAAGAAAAACGTAAGCATCAGTGTGGGGTACTGTTGTTTCACGAAGTTCTGTAATTTTCATTGGCGATATTACAGAGTAATTGTTCCGTTCTATCTTGGGAGGAATTAATCAAATAACCTTGAGAAACAGTGAGGGGATTGAATTAAGGAAATACAGTTTTATGTTGGACTCTTAACTTTTTCATTATACTGTTTCTATTTTTTTGTTATCTGTTTTATTTTAAAGAAATTATTTTCAAACACAGTTGATAACACTTTAACTGTGAGTATAAATATTGCCTAAGAGGATAAAAGAAAAGAGCGAAGTTGGGGAAAAAAAATCAAAATTGGCATTGAAATATGAGGAATTGGAATCCAGTTGTTGAGCATGTACTCAAGTTCATATTTGCCAAAATGAATAAACAGAAGACAAATGTACATGCAAACTTGTTGTCGTTAGTAAGAGTATAACATGAAGGGGGTCATATTTGCAATAATGCTGCTGCCATAAGAGATTCTTTTCTTTCCTGCACAAGTAACCTTTTACAATACTATAAAACCCATTTCTTCACACACCTATATGCTTCAACTTCACCAAATAAATAGATTTAGAGAGGAGAGAAGACACACCATCCTATTGCACTATTGATTATTTTGTTTACATTAAAAGAAAACACAGAAGAAAAAAACTTTTATAACAAAATGTTTAGTCAAAAAGTTTTTTCAAAGTATAAAGTGTAAAAAAAAAAAAAAAAGGAATGTTTTTTGGCTGGTTCTGCGAATTATTATAACCCATTCCAGGAATAAGAGACCTGGTCAAGAAGTACTATGCAGTCATTATGCTATCGTGCTGCTAGGGAAAGAGATTCCTATACCCATACAACTTACCATTCAATCAGAGACTTATAGAAGAAAAAAAAGGATCTTTACACAAATAGCAGCCGGATTTATTATTTTCTT
The DNA here is from genome assembly GCF_001879085.1 of Nicotiana attenuata. Lineage (NCBI taxonomy): Eukaryota > Viridiplantae > Streptophyta > Magnoliopsida > Solanales > Solanaceae > Nicotiana > Nicotiana attenuata. The sequence goes on from NW_017670399.1 coordinate 57,443, forward strand.
TTTCTAGCCGGTATACATAGATTATACATTGATTATACACGGTTATACATATATTCTATATCTATAGTATATACATAATATACCTCCGTCGGCTGTTTCTAGTTTAAGCAGTTTAGTGGACTGCTAGATAGGTTAATTCTTCAAGAAAAAAAGGACAAAACCCAAAAAGAGTGTAACACCTAGTTAATTGGTAACAATTTTATTAGTAATTCTCAAATAAAGCTTCATCCTTATTCCCGTCCTTAAAAGTGTAAACCCTTCTTTTTGCATCTTCTTAAATGTATTTAATTAGTGCTATATTAGAAAAAAGTAATTAAAAAAACAGCAAAAACAAGCTTAATTTTCAGAAATGACTATTGTTTACTGCCTATTAACTTGCTATAGCTATCATTTACTTAATTACTTCCTATAGCTATGTTTTCACTTGTTATAGAGTGTATTCGATGTATTCAAGCTACTGTATTCGTGAATACAGTAGCAAAACTCGGTGGAAAACAAGGAAGTCCAACTATACATAGACTGTATTCATATGTATTCGCGAGCTGTATTCGTGAATAGAATAACGGAAATCTGCGAAAAAATGATCTTCAGCTGTTTAAAAAACGGTAAGTGAATCAATTAACGCGATAGACTCCTAATATAACTCAACAAACTCAATTATACACGCAAAATTTGTATTTCCAGTTATAGAAAAGATTCTCAGCCGAAAAACACCCCAAAACAGAGCAATCTTTGTAGATTCAATCCATCATTTCTTTTTAGTGGTATCTTTATTAAAATATTTTTAGTGGTATCTTTACAAATAGATTTATATATTAAAATTATATAATTACATTGAATACAGTTAAATACATACAATACATTGAATACATGAAGTATAGCAGGTCATCTATACTGCAAAACTCTCACGACCAAAACCGATGAGCCGCGACAGGCACCCGGTACCTTACTTAACCGAATACCAACGTAACGTATCTTTCTTATTACATCATCATAGATAGGTGGGCCAGAAGGCGTGTCATGATACAACCAGAGTAAACATGAGGGAATACCCAACATATAACGACCTAACCTGATATAGAAACTTATACATATGACATACGGGCCTATAAGACCAACGTGATCCATTATATACTTAATATAGGGTGACAAGGCCATACAAATATCTGTACACATGACATCTGTCAACAAGCCTCTAAGAGTACATACTTATCATAAAGGTCGGGACTGACCCCGCCGTACCAACCAATACATGTACTAATCATACTGGCCAAATAAGCAACCCCAGAGCAATGGAGTGCATCAACATCTTCCGCTAAGCTGATAACCTACTTGGAGGACTCTCGGCCTGTCTATCAGGACATGCGGGCATGAAATGCAGCGTCCCCAGGCAAAAGGGACGTCAGTACAAATAATGTACCGAGTATGTAAGAAATAAAAATCAATAAATAATAGATGAGAGAAACATGGAGTAAAAGACTCGACATGTAAGTCTGAATAACTCTATAAATAATAAAATACTCACAATATCATGCATATGCGTATGTATGTCATGTCGTGCATGGGTACATGTGTTCATAACATCATCAAGCCTCTGAGGGCATCCCATCATATCATCTTGGCCACTGTGGTCAAATCATCAACGTATACCAGCTGATCAGGTGGTGGTGCGTATATAATGCCGTAACCTTTTTCCATATCCCATATATATATATATATATATATATATATATATATATACATGTATAAATGAATGCAATAGATTAGAATTACGTAAATAAAATCTCTCGGAATGTCATAAGACCATTATGCCTTTGAGTAATATCATGAAGTAAATTTTATTTTTCAACTTACGTATTTTTCTGAGACCCACGAACATAAGATATAATAATATTTCACATGGAAATCAAGAACATAGACACCCCTACTACTTCTATGAATAGAGTCATTTATGAAAGCTGTGCGTTTGCTCGTGTCGTTTATACCATTTGGATCATACCAAAAAGAAAGAAGGGATATCATTAACATACCTGAGCCGATTCTCTTGGCAATCCCTTTAACACATTTCAATTGCAATAAATCACGTAACCGCGGATCGAAGTAGGAGAAAATTCATATGATATTCTTGAGAAAGATTGTACCGTATTCCTTTAGAATCACAAAATCTTACGTTGCTAAGGTGCTAAGAAATGTTGTTGGAATTGTTTTTTTTCAAGATTAACGTCCGTTGAAGCCAAAATAATCATTGGAATTGTTGTGTTTTGATTCAAGCATAATCTTCTTGATTTCTGATAAGTCTTTTACTAAGTGGGGGTGGGCCCCACTTGTGGCTTAGTTGGCCAAAGCATTTTCCATGTTTTTCCACATTTCAAGTGAATTCAAGAGTCACATTCATATAAAGTCCTTGGGCTTCCACGTTAATGGGGTTCAACTTTATCCAAAATCATGATTAATTAACCACTAATCTCTTGATTAACTTGATAATCTCCCACTATCCAATAACTAACTAATTATCCACATAATTAAGAATTATCTCAAATTACTTAAAATACTACTTACTTTTAGCACACTTTATACACCGTACTATCATGGTCATATAGTACCTTGTATGGCACTATTCCATAAATACCGGGTACTTTTTCTCGGGTCGTATTTTATCCCAAAATGACAAACTTCGACGAAAACTCATTTCCTTCGATTCGTTACCCTCTCAACTTCACGAATTTACTTATCACTTGTTTGAAATAGCGTAATACTTATAATTACAAAATAATTTCATTCCCAAACTTACGTTGATTAACTTACAACGAAACTTTAACGTACAAAAAATTCAGGATGTAACATCTCCTTTCCGAGCTTTCATCAATTTATTTATGGCGTACATTCACCTACAAAAAAATATGGGATGTAATATTATTCTCCCCTTTGGAACATTTGTCCTCGAATGTTGACTGATGCACTTATCATTCTCATAACCCATTGCTCTTGTGAATATTGTAGTACTCATTTTGCCATCTAGGAAACTGTTCTGTGAATGAATCCCAAAGGCCAGGGCATTCCCCCCTCTAGGCCTCTTTCTCACCCACGACTCGTGGTCGAAATCTTGCCAATCTTGTAACAGTTGCTACATTTTATCATCCAGCCTGTACGACTCTGACTTTGTAAGTGCGCCTATGCGACTCCTCTCTCCTTTTTCCTCCAGATTTTAGCCAATCTCTAGGCCTCACTTTGTAAACATATACAGAGCTCAATAAGATGTTCCTCTGGGCATCTATACTGAAGTTCTTCGCTCGGTACTTTGTCGACTTACGAATATTGTTATATCATATTTCATAGACCTGGTTATTCTTCCGTATGACTTTACTGCATCTAGGTAGGTCATATTATTCCATAACTCCTACTTCGATTTATCGTTACTGAGGCCTGCTACTAAACTCTAGGTTAGTTTCTTTGCTTATCCCATATATATAAATCTAAGTCCTTTAAAGCTTTCTCATTACTATTCATCTTAAGAATGACGGCCTAATCTCATCTCGTACTTTGCAACTTTTACCCATCCATTGTTGATTCACCTCAATGTTGAACTACAATCATCCATTGATAAATTGAAATTTCTTACGTAATATATTGCCACTAGGGCTTACGTTGCATCGTGGAACATTTGAAGTGATTTTCCTGATCCACTCAGGGGCGATACAGTACTTCAATAATCGTATTTTGTAGCATCCCAATGTGATTCACCTTACGTGGGTATTTTAATTCCGTACAATTCATGAAATCCTCTTCAAATCATTACTCAATCGAAGGTCCAAACGTCATCCTTTATCTATCACAATTACACCCTCATTGCACTCTAGGGCAGCATTCTATCTCTTCTAAATGCTACCAGTCTTAGACTCATTTGAGTTTATTCAGGCTATACTGAGCTTTCTATAACTTAGAGAACCCATCAGCTCTCTTGTTTTCATGGGGTTAATTCCGAGAACTTATTCATTCTCGTCACCTTCTCACTCACCTTTTCTTATCCTTACTCCTGTCTTCCTAAAACCTTGTCGCTTACCATACTTTAGCTTGCGACCTACACATATCTATTTGTACTACTTGCAACCTTCCTTCAACTTGCTTGCACCATAGATTTCCTTATGTTATTCTGGAACTTCAAGCGAGATATCACATCGTCTCTAACTCTTCTTTGCTCTCCTGACTAGGCCTCTCTATACCTAGAGACCATAGGCTGGAAAATATACCATTGACGATGCTGCTATCATTCCTGGATACTGAATCCCCGTGCTTCTAGCCTTCTATCCGAAGTATGGAATATTCACAACCTTCTGCATTTGAGTATCTCGTATGTTGTTCACCTTTACCTTACTTACCTTAAAATCTCGCATCACATCTTCTATCTCTTTCATAACCTCCCTTCCACATAGGTGTGATTCACATCCACAACTTGGAGCTTTATTATAATACTACAATCCGGTGGGAGCTTCATACTGACTTCTTATGAGGATGTTACTTTTCTAACTGGCTTTATTGTAAAGCCGTTATAGACTATGGTTGTTGTACTATCTCTCTTGTACCTCTGATATTAAGGCTGGTCCTGCAATGTTCTCGATCACGATTTTTATAATTTTCTAGGTCCAATAATCGGACTCCTGATTTACATAATTGATGTAACTTTTTAGTTTCCTCTTTCATTTGATCAACCTTCGTGTAGGCTTAAGCTATCTTCCAATCTGCGGCTCATGGTATTAGTTATTACTTTAGTCCTTCATGGACGCTATAGAATATCCAGGATATAATCTTCTAACCAATTCTTTGCCTATGACCTGGACTCAATTCTTTCTTTTAACTTATATCGGAGTCTTCTACGACTGTATGATTGTCAACATATATGTATACTCCGAAATTGCAAGTGCATTCATAACGCAACCAACTCTGGATCATTGATCGAATAGTTCATTTCGTTCCTTCACAACTTTCTTTAAACGTAAGCTATTACTTTTCCTGGTCTTCTGCCTCCTTGTTGCGTGCATACTTAGCTTGTCTTAGTTCCCATGCATGCCGGAATTTTCGTGCAACTCATGTGATCTCGAATATTGCTTTTGACTTCACTTCCCGTTCGTTAGCCACGGTTGGTTCCACTTTCGTATGGAGTGCATACAAACCATTTCTCTTTAGGTTACTGAGCTTAGGTTGAAGCCTTCTTCCTTATTTCCTCAGATAGTCTTTCATTGTAGTGCTTAGGGAGGGTCCTCTGACTCTTGTAAAGCTGCGAGCTTATTACATCATATACTCGACGAAAATTTTGATGTCCTTTCCTCGCCTACAATTATCCCTAGTTACTTACCTTCGCGCCCTTGTGCTAGTATGGTTGTGTCACGACCCAACTTTCCCTCCGTTTGGGTATCGTGATGGCACCTAGTCTTAGGGACTAGGTAAGCCTAACTCATGCTGAAATACCACAATAATTAATGAAATTTAACAGTCTAGAAGCAAAAACTCTACAAAACTTAAAATTCCCAAAACTCGGTAGTACAAGTCATAAGCTCTATAGAGTTTCGCTACAACTTCTAAACACAATCGTATGGAAATAAGTACAACAGTGTGAATATAAAATAGGAAGGTGACTCCGAAGCCTGTGAACGCAGCAGCCGGACTACCTTGAGTCTCCTCGGCTAGAATCTGCACAGCTACTAGCGAACAATACCTGGATCTGCACAAAAAAAATATGCAGAAGTGTAGTATGAGCACACCACAGCGGTGCCCAGTAAGTATCAAGACTAACCTCGGTGGAGTAGTGACAAGGAACAGTCAAGACACCTTCTGGTCTAATATACAGAACATGATATTTAAATAGAGACTACGCAATATGGCTAACAACACAGTAATTAAAATAAGGAAGGAAAACAACAAGTACTCAGGGAAAACACCATAAGGAAAAACACGGAAAGGTAAGCGAGAATACAACCCAAATCCGAAATCACAAATACAGTAAAGACAAGTCATAACTCAACAACTCCGATGGTTTTCACCTTAAGTCTAAACCAGCAAGCGTCAATCAAATAGTCAAACCCTTCAAGTGATAAAAGAGAAAATGTTTCGAAATATACTTCATTCAAATATGTGTTCTTTTTTAAAAAGAGTTCTTTCAAAATAAAGGCTTATCGAATATAATCTTTTCAGATAGATAACCTTCGCATATCAGTCACCCTATGACACCTCATCTTATAATCATACGATACGGGTCTTAATACCTGAACCCTAACACTTGGCATCCTGTGCCGTCATCACACCTCCTGATCATACTGACAACTCACGTGCCCCAAAAGAGTCATTCTCACAAGGTAGGCAAATAACAAGGGTGTGCGTCTATACTCAGAAATCTCAAGGAGTCTCCTATCCGATAAGGGTGATTAACCATGTGTATGCTTGTGCAAGTGTCCTAACATAGTTCATACCAACTAGTAAGTACAAGGAATAGAACGGACAACACCTATAATGTTTACACAGGGATAGGATCAATGAAACATCAGCTCAGAACGCAATGATTTTTGAGAGGGGATCTCCCAGGATATCGTCCCGTAGTCCCACATGTAAATACTCGGGTATCTCTCAGTATCCCAGGGATCTCTCAGTATCCTCAATATATGTGCTGGGGATCTCTTGGTATCCCGAGGATCTCTTAGTATCCTCAATATATGCTGGGGATCTCTCGGTATCCCGAGGATCTCTTAGTATCCTCAATATGTGCTGGGGATCTCTCGGTATCCCGAGGATCTCTTAGTATCCTCAATATGTGTGCTGGTGATCTCTCGGTATCCTGCACTACAGTCCAAATCAATATATGTGTACAGGGGAATCTACCGGGTGCAGTCCCGTAGTCCCAAAAGTAAATATGCAGGGGGATCTCCCGGGTGCAGTCCCGTAGTCCCAAAAGTAAATATGCAGGGGGATCTCCCGGAACACCGATCCGTAGTCCCAAAGTAAACATGCAGCGCAACCAACAGAAACAACAGTCACAACACAACAGAAAGCTCGTACATCACCACAATACATAAAACAACAACAATGACAATAATACAAGGTAAGACAAGTAAATCAACTTAAGGACTGTAAATCGCAAGGAAACGGCAGAACCAGCTCACAAGGAATAACCACAGAAAAGAATGCTGGCATAAAGGGAACGGTTCAACAATGGGAAAACTAATATATAGTGACGATCCCACAATATACAAGTCAATAACAAGGAAATCAACACGAGTCAAATAGTCCCAAATAAGGGCAATTCAACAAGGACATGGGTTATCTAACTTCCTTTAAGATTGGACAATTTCGAGGATATTCGACAATTCAATTTGGGGAAGATGATCTTAGTTTCACTTAAGACTAAACAATCACGAGGGGCAATAATAATTCTCAAATAAGATAAACAACTATGAAAAGATAGCATGACAATAGGAGAGGCGAAATTCTTCGGTTAAATCAATTAGGAGTCAACTAGGCAATAAGAGTGAATCATAAAGCAATTAATTCCAATTAAGCATGTGGAGGTTGTCGCGCCCCCTTTTTTCCCTCCTCGCGTCGGGAGAATCGGGTTAATGACATTTTGGGTATGGGGCAACTCGTTCCTTTTGGGAACTGGGTTTTGCATTTTTGAAGAGTCGCCACCTAATGGTTTATGGTGCATTAGGACACCTACAAGGCTCAACTACAACTACATTTTGATAACCAGAGATAGGGTATGGGCTTGAAATTATCCTAAGGGGAATGTGTTAGGCACCCCTCAGGATCCACTAGTGTGGTTCCCGGCCAGACAATTTTTTGTGAATTTGGTGCAATTAACATGTAAGCAGATAAAGCTCAAATAAGAGGGGATTTCAATACATAAATGCTTGAAAGTAAACAAGGTTTGAAAGAGCAATTATTAAAAGGCTGATTTTTAAAAAGAAGTCGCAATACTAAAAGAAAAGCAAAGAAAGAGAGGGAAAGGGGTGGGGGGGGGGGGTCCTAGGTTTATTTATAATATGGATCACATCAATGCAATACCCGGTAATCACTCCTCAAAGAGAGGCTACACGTGGTATTAGCCCACCGGTCATCATATCCATATCTACCCTTCCCACCCCGTTAAGGTACTAAAGCATGGATTGGTCTCGACCACTATTGCATGCTATTACCCGTCCCATTCTTATCAGTCCCGGAGGCATTTAGGACTACTATTCCTAAAAGGGAGAGATATTAGGCTGACTTGGAGTTTCAAAAGGTGAAAAATCTAAGGCGACATACAAAACATATGGGACAACACAATAACAGGGGAAGCATATAAACAATGAAGGCTCATATATACCTCCTCAAACAAAGCAATCAAATAGCATGACTCAAACAGCAAGCAGGGTCTGAAAATACTAAGCCAAAAGGGAGTTTAAGTTGTTGAAGCAGATCAAATTATTACATAACTCAGATAAGAAGTCCAAATCAGGCCTGCTGTCACGCCCCGAACCTAGGCCTGGACGTAACACGACACTCGATGCCTGACTACATGTGACCGAGCGAACCAACTGGCTGGCTGAATCAACATGTGGTATCATAACATACTGAATGCGGAAGATAAACTAACACATGCTAATATACTGAAAGTCTGGACGTTATAAATCAAAGTGCGGAAATACTAATACAATTCTGAAACATATTTGCAGCCAACATGGCTTAACATGAAAAGTCTGAGACTCGGTCTAACTGTTACTCTAGCCTATGAAGCCTTTAATGAAATACTGAAAATACTGACTGCCTTTAAGTACTGAAAGACCGTAAAGTAATGATAATGCCCCAAAAGAACCGGGGATCACCAAACAGCTGGTACGAGAATCCTAGCGCTCTAATCATCAACCTGTAAATCATTACCTGCATCGTGAGATGCAGGCCCCGGGCAAAAGGGACGTCAGTACATTTGAATTGTACTGGTATGTAAAGCAACTGAAAGAAAGAACTATAAATGCTGAAACTGAAACTAAGCTGATAACTGAAATGATAACTATTGAATTTGAAACTGAAGTGAGAACTTGTAACTGAGCTGATAACTGAAAAGATAACTGATAACTGATAACTGAAAAGATAACTGATAACTGATAACTGAACTGATAACTGAAAAGATAACTGATAACTAATAACTGAACTGATAACTGAAAAGATAACTGATAACTGATAACTGAACTGATAACTGGTAACTAAACTGATAACTGAAAAGATAACTCATAACTGATAACTGAACTGATAACTGAAAAGATAACCGATAACTGATAACTGAAAAGATAACTGATAACTGATAACTGAACTGATAACTGAAAAATAACTCATAACTGATAACTGAACCGATAACTAAAAAGATAACCGATAACTGATAACTGAACCGAATAAAGGAAGTAAGGATATGAATACTCCCTCTTCTAAATGATGAACAACCTATTTATCTGGATATTAAACTGCGGCCTCAGGCCCAATATATATGTGCACAAACTGCGACCTCAGGCCCAAGTATACGTATATATAGCTGCGACCTCAGGTCCAAAATGCATAAAGCATAAACTGCGGCCTCAGGCCCAAAGATGCATAAAGCATAAACTGCAGCCTCAGGCCCAAAGATGCATAAAACATAAACTGCGCCCTCAGGCCCAAAGATGCATAAAGCATAAACTGCTGCCTCAGGCCCAAATACAGGTGTTCAACATTCAGGAACTGAGAATCATACTGCAATACATGATAGTGAAATACTTAACTACACCGAGTTACATGATACTGAAAAATTAGATCACACTGAGTTACATAATACTGGAATACTGAATAGGACTAGACTGAGACATGTATTCTTGAACTGATTATGAACATTGAAACTTCAACTGTTTATGACATGCTGAGTAAGCTATACTGAGACTCAGGGACATCAAACCCAAGTCTATATTGAATACGAACTGAGCTCACAACGTTCAGAATGAAAGTCATGAACGAGTTATGAACCTAGAGAATAGAAGTTCTACAACTATTCAAGGAACTAGGCTTAACTATATTTCTGAGGCAATTGATAACGTGGTAAAAGAAACGTAATGTAGGGAGAATCATTAACATTTCCAAACACAAAGAGTTAGCCTCACATACATTAAGTTCCTGCTCTTGAGCGTAATACAACATTCGCCAACCCTTTCAACTTTAATCTATATCAATACAAGTCAAACGGATCACATATTAGCAATAATTCTCATGTTTTGGTCACTTAAGCATTTTCTCAAACACTTGGTGGCATAAAGCTTCATAGTCCTTATTAATGGTGTTTCTACACCCAACAAGCCATTCTCTTGATCCTAGATAAATTCTTAAATCTCAAATGGTTATATTCAACATTATTCTTTATCACCCATAAGGTAATCAACACCCATAACCAATAATAACCAATCAACAACCCAAACCTATCACCGTTCATACTTTTCTATCACACCCATCAACTCATATCTCATGAAATAGAGTCTATAATCATTAATTCAATGCTAGAATTAATTAGAGGGTGAAGACATTACCGTTTTGAAGTTCAATCCCCTTGAATTCGAGTTCTAGGGTTCCTTTTCTCAACAACGATGTCCCAATCAAATATATAATGATATGGAGGGTTTACCCATGTTAATAAGATGTTGGAAAATTGAAATTAACTTAGAATCACCATTAAAACTTACCTTGGATGGTGGAAGGACCCTTAAGGAGTTAGGTTTTTGAGAGTTCTCCTTTGTAGAGCAAGTTTTTATGTTTTGGGGATGTGGGGGACGAAGTAGAACCTTAAAATAACCCACCCACTAGCGCCCCCACGCACCTGGAGGCCCAACCCACGCTACTGGCCGCGCTAAATGGCCAGAATGAAACCCCATTAGCGCGGGCGCGCTAGTCTCGCGCTAGTGGGCGCGCATATGGCGTAGTGTTCTGTAAAATACGCATAACATTTTGCACAGATATCTGTTCGGGCTCCATAATATATTGTTGGAAAGATATTTCAAAGGCCTACAATTTTCATGCTTTGAGTTTTCCCGAATTCCTTACACATGTTCACTAAAGACTGATGGAATACAGACCTTCTGCAAACTTAGTCGATTTTGTCAAATCTTATGCACCTCACTTTCCATCTTGATTTTCAAATAACTATTTTTACCCATAATCATCTCGATGACTTCACATGCTCAAAATATAACCTTACTACTCCTTTAACTCATTCATACCTAAGTCGAATTTACGGGGTGTTACACCTGCCTGCTGGTTGTAGCAATTCTTAATTATCAGAAACGTGCTCAGTTTTATTTATTGTTATTACCTAAGGTTTGCCTAAGTGTTTGGGGCAGAATGCTATGAGCATGGTATCTATTACTGATTCAGAATGCGGCAAAGCAGTAACAAACTTAAAAAAATGAGCGGTTTGAAATCCTATAGGCATGCTTGCTAAACCGTGTTAAATAGGGGACTAAATTATAAAAACTGGTTCGGAATAGACTGATTTTAAATTAAACTAGTCTCAGATCCTGCAGATGATGGCATCCATTATTGCTGGTTTTAACTCCCATAGACATGATATCTAGTGTTGCTGATTTTAATTCCTATAGACATGATATCTAGTTGAACGAGAAATGGAAACAGGCAGGTTTTCACTTGGGAATTCCTATAGGCATGATCTCTATACATTATACTGATTTTAACCTTATAAACATGATACTCATTTATAGCCGTCTAGATCCTAGAGCATGATGTCTAAGTGGTAAAAAAGCGTGTAGAATAAAGTCCTATAGGCAGGTTATCTAGGCAGAATTTTAAATGAGCCCCTATAGGCATGGTATCTAAAATGCAGAATTGAACACGCAGGATGTAAAACAGTCCTATAGACATGCTTTCTAAATGCAGAATTGAATCATTCAAAACATAAATCCTATAGGCATGTTTCTACCCTTGAGCATGCATAATTACCCATCCCTTTTTCACTAGCCAACCCCAAATGTTCATTACAAATTATTACAGACCAGTTGCTGAATTACATCAAGAAAATACATAAAAAGGGAAATTACAACCATAGGAAGCCTGATTCTGACTTCCTCTCTGAGTTATGGAACAAAACGCCTTAAATACCACTTGTTTCAAAGCCTTTCTCGGACCTGGGTGTGTCAGAGTTCCCTAAGGGTCTCAAGGGACCACGGGCAGTGCTTACACCCAGGTTCATAGAACCAGATAGAGATGAGTGCAGTGTGGAAGGGCCAGCCCTTATGTGTCCAATTTCAGAGGGAGCTCATGGGTCCCAAGGCAAGGCTCACACAAGAGGGGCAGAACTTAAGATTAAGAAGATAGTGGAAGCGCAGGAATGGAGTTTTAAAACTGGGGGGATAAGGAGAGGGGTAAAAGGTGATTAGGGAAACAGAAATTAGTAAAACACAGAGTTGATAACTTCATACAAAGGGGGTCAGGGGTTGGGAATTCGTTGCAAGGAGCCTATGTATTTTGGCAGGGGTCAGCTTTGGGCACGCACAATAATAGAAGGTGCTGGCATGACTATAAACCAACCATAACACACAACAGCTAGAGAAAAACATGGAGGTTATAATCCCAGGGGGATCAAGTTTGGGTCATGCACAGTAATATTCAATGCTGTCATGCCCCAAACCAGCCAAACACATTGGGGATGGGGATTTAAGGTTCACAAGCCATGATAAATAATTAACATAAGCATTAATTCAGAACAGAAAAGGCAGACTACAACATGCTTAATAATGGAACTTGGTTAAATACACACAGGACACAAACAAGAATGAAAGAAACAGTAAAACACATGTTGTTGTTGATGCTGAAAATTAGTTAGAACATACCAGTCAAGATGCAAATGTAGAGAAGAAAAAAACGAGCAAGTTTCCCACAGCTTAGCCTTGGCTTTCAGCCGGCTAGGTAAGGCAGCAATACAATTAGCAACAAAGAAAAGAGAGAGAGATTTTAGTGAGGTGTATGTCTGAACTCAAGTGTTTTATGCCTTGTGTTCGTGTGTTTGAAAGAAGAGAAGGTGGGTATTTATAGTTTTGAAAATGAGTAGAAATTAAGGTAATAAGCAAAGGCTTAACATAAACATGGAAACAATCACAATCAGAATCAATTAACACAAGTACTTTCCTTTAATCAAGGAAGTACTGCTCAAACGGATACTAATCAGGCTAATTAAGGAAAGAAATCAGTTTGGGGACAGATTGATTCTTGCCATATAAGAGGCAGTAAAAGTATGAAGGTAAATATTTGAGTCTAAGTACGAAAACATACTTAATTTTGGAAAAGGATTCAAGGTAAGACATCAAAGTAATTAAGGAAGGGAATCAATCAATTTGAACAGACTAATAAGATTAGGGTTCATCGGAAAACCCTTTGGCAATCAATCGCAACATTGAAGGATTCAGAATCAGTCAAGAAAGGGTCATGATTCTACACCTTAACATATAAATAGCAAGGGGAGAGACAGACATACTAGGCATGCAGGGTCAATCATTCAAACATACAGTAGCAGTAGGGGTAAGCTAGGATTCAGCAGTAAAATAAAAACCATTCGAAGCTCAGCAATCGAGTAGGTCAAGTAGTCCCATATAATAAAAAATGCAGAGAACCAAACTAACAGGTAAGAGAGTCAGAAACACGTAAAAATCTCACATTAACAAGTGTGGAAAACCTTTTAGGAAATTAGGGTTTCAACGGTAGTCGAATTTAAAAGATGGTAAGAACTCAGAATCAGATAAGTCAAACAAGACAAAAAGATACAAACGCAAAGAGCTTAATCGAACTAAACATGCGCATAAAATAAACCAAGAGAATCTTAGAAGCCCAGGTAGAGCCAGAACACTTAGGGCTTTTAGCATGATGAACCAGGTAGCAGCAAATATGGACAAACATAGTAAAATCATGAAAACACACTGAAAATCGGAGAAGAGTTTAGGAAACCCTAATCATTGAAAAATGGGGAGTCATTTTGAAAGGAAAATTGAAGAACCTTCGAGAAACACATAAAAAGTTTGTAATAAGCACAGATCTAAGATCGATCTGAAAGAAAATCAAACAGCTCTTAGAGCTAGGGTTTCGAAGAACCTAGAGAAAGTGAGAAAGGCTTTAAAAGATACCGATCTAGCCGAAAAAGTCAAGGATCTGACTCGAGTGGCCATGGCTGGCCGGAGAAAGGTCTGAGATGACCGGAGAAAGGTCATCGAGGAAAGATTGGACCAAGCCCCTCCACAATCTGGTCATGAGACCACAGCAACAAACACGTAGAAGCCATAGTAGGCCGATACAGGTCTTAGGCGACCATGAAAAGCCATAGATTAGGGTAGATTAAGGGGGCGGTGGCTAGGGTTTATGGTGGTGTTGCAGAGAGAATTGAGAGAGAAGGGGATTCATGGGCGGCTGTATGTGAGAAATGAATTAGGGTGAAGGGGTCATTTGGGTTAAAAAAAGAAGGGGGTAATGGGAGCCGTTGATCTTATCGATCAACGACTGGGATTAGGTGGGGCTCCGGATACGGGTTATGGAGATGGGTTTGGGTCGGTGTTTAATAGGAATTGGGCCGGGGTTTGATGGGAATTGGGTCAGGGTAATTGGGATTCAAATTGTGGTCCAATTTAGGCTATAATTGAAATAAAATGGGGATAACATTTAAATAACCAATTTTCCTATTTGATTTATAAAAAATAATAAAATAATTTCTGAAAATAAATTTATGGTACTAATATGATTTATAATACATAATTAATTACTTAAAAATACCAGACCTAATTTTATGAACATAAATGCAGTTAAATCTTAAAAGAGGCTAATATTGCAATTATATGCAATTTAGCTTTAAAAATGCTAAATAAATTTGTAAAAATATGCAAAAATTTCCTTGGCTATATTTTAGTATAGATATAAAAGTGCAATAAGTGAATCATAAAAAAATGAATATTTTGGAAACAATTACTGAATTTTATGGATAAAAATAGGAGAATAAATAGATTTAAAAATCTTTTAAAATTAAGGAAAAGTAATGAAGCCCTTGCATATACGCATATATATATATATATGTATATATATATATATATATATATATATATATATTTTCAAATATAATTTCTTGTAGTATATATAGTGTGTTATGTATATGTATTATAGCTTATAAANATATATTTCATATTGAAAATATATAGGTAAAAATTGGGTGTCAACAGCTGCCCCTCTTTACCCGGGAATGATGAAAGAGTTTTTGGTTAAAGATATGATGGCCAATTTTGATCGAACAAAACGGTTTGGGAGAGGTTCAGGCCGCACCCTGGCTTCCGAGCTGCCTACATATCCCTGATTTTACAGGAATCAGGCCATATGTAGTTTAGGATCCGTCGGCAGAGTATGCCGAGGGGCATTTTCCAAGACCGGACGCAATATTTTAGGCTGGTCGAGTGAGTGGTTTACTGGAGTGGTGAGGCTTGATGGCTGCGGGCACTGGAGCGGGCTTCTGCCGGGACGGCTGTTTCATGCCGGTTTTACTTGCAAATAGAAACAATAAAAACGTATATCGTGCATAAATTTAAACATGATGCAAGTTCCCGCCGGAACATGAATGTTGTCTTCGGACGGTTAGGATGACGTCCTTAGACCATGACGTCCTGGGCCATGAAGCATGTAATAAAGGATTTGCAGGCTATGAAATGATGCTCTCGGGCTATGAAAATGATGCCTCCGAACCATGATGCCTTTGAATAATGATATGCAAAAGATTGAAAGGGATCCTCAGGCCATGACATGGTGTTCTCGGGCTATGAGGATGGTGCCTCCGAAGGATGATGCCTTTGGATGAGTTGGCGATCTTTTAGCCCATGAAGGATGCAGTATGAGGCGATTTTTCAGCCCATGAAATGTAGTATGAGGCGATCTTTCAGCCCATAAAATGCAGTATGAGGCGATCTTTCAGCCCATGAAATGCAGTATGAGGCGATCTTTCAGCCCATGAAATTGCAGTATGAGGCGATCTTTCAGCCCATGAAATGCAGTATGAGGCGATCTTTCATCCCATGAAATACAGTATGAGGCGATCTTTCAGCCCATGAAATGCAGTATGAGGCGATCTTTCAGCCAATGAAATGCAGTATGAGGCGATCTTTCAGCCATGCAGATGCAGTATGAGGTAGAGCTTAACCTCCGAAGGCAGAATAGTAGCTTTATGCAGATTTGAAGGCAGAATGGTAGCCCTATGCAATGCAGAAATGCAGATGGAGACAGCTTTTAGTCTCGGAAGGCAGAATGGTAGCCTTATGCAATGTAGAAATGCAGATGGAGACAACGTTTAGTCTCGGAAGGCAGAATGGTAGCCTTATGCAATGCAGAAATGCAGATGGAGACAAAGTTTAGTCTCGGAAGGCAGAATGGTAGCCTTATGCAATGCAAAAATGCAGATGGAGACAACGTTTAGTCTCGGAAGGCAGAATGGTAGCCTTATGCAATGCAGAAATGCCGATGGAGACAACGTTTAGTCTCGGAAGGCAGAATGGTAGCCTTATGAAATGCAGAAATGCAGATAGAGACAGCGTTTACTCTCGAAAGGTAGAATGGTAGCCTTATGCAAGAAATAAAATAGCAAATGACAGTACAGTTTTCTTAGCTAATAGCAGATTGCGGCGTGGTGATTACTGGGTGCGTTGTGACATACGAAACATTGCGGGTGCGTGTTGATAGCAAATATTGGTAAGTGCAATGGTTTGGAGAATCGTGATCTTGAACAAGATTTGCCTTGTGAGTGTATAGTATGCTTAATGATATCATAATCCTAGTGCTTGCATCCAAAGAAAACTCGTGAGTTTTGTAAAAGGGGAAGGTTAGATCGTATCCCCCGCTGGTTTTGCTTGACCTGTGGCTTCGATCTGGTGATACTGTATGTATCACTGGGGTAGCGTTTCTAAACAAGGCAATTTTAGTAACAAAACGTGCATGATTTCGTAAAAAATATGACATAAATGTACAATTAAAAATAGCTTTTAGATGAACCGACGACTGTGACGTAGTTTGGGACATTGCAACCTTTCTTGCAACGGAATTTTGAGGGTCCTCCTCAAAATTCTGCCCCAGTTTGATGGGTTGGTGATTCTGATTGTTGCTTGTGGCGATCGGCTGAAATTGCTTTGGAATTTTGAGGGTCCTCCTCAAAATTTTGCCCCAGTTTCCAATTTCGGGGAAAATGAAAATTTTATTTAATTATGACCGAACCCATAGGGCTGCCTACGTATCCCCTCTTAAACGGGAATCACGTCAGGCGTAGTTCAATTACATTGCGCAGGGAGAACATAAAGATTACACATAGTAGCGGTTGACTGCATCTGAATTAATCGGCTTTGGCCAAACTTCTCCTTCCATTTCTGCAAGTATGAGGGCTCCTCCTGTCAGAAACCGGTGAACCATGTACGAACCTTGCCAATTAGGAGAGAACTTCCCTTTGGCTTCATCTTGATGCGGAAAAAATTTTCTTTAACACCAGCTGTCCCGGTGTGAACTGTCTTGGCTTGACTCTCTTATTGGAGGCTCTGGACATTCTGTTCTGATAGAGTTGACCATGACAAACTGCGTTCATTCTTTTTCCATCTATGAGAGCTAGCTGCTCGTAACGACTTTTCACCCATTCTACATCGTTGAGCTCAACTTCCTGTATGATCCTTAAGGAAGGAATTTCTACTTCGGCGGGAATGACGGCTTCTATACCATAAACCAACATATAGGGGGTTGCCCCAGTTGATGTGCGGACTGTGGTGCGATACCCTAACAGAGCAAATGATAACTTTTCGTGCCACTGTTTATGCTTCTATATCATTTTCCTCAATATCTTCTTGATATTCTTGTTGGCGGCTTCCACAACTTCATTTATTTGAGGCCTGTAGGCTGTGGAATTCTTGTGGCTGATTCTGAAAGTTTCGCACATACCTTTCATTAGGTCACTGTTGAGATTGGAGCCATTATCAGTGATGATCGACTCTGGGATACCGAATCGACAAACAATACGGTCGCGGACAAAGTCTGCCTCGACTTTCTTAGTTACTGCTCTGTAAGATGCTGCTTCGACCCATTTAGTGAAATAATCGATTGCTACTAGGATAAACCTATGTCCGTTTGAAGCAGCAGGCTCGATTGGTCCAATAACATCCATTCCCCAAGCGGCGAACGGCCAAGGTGAGCTTGTTGTATTAAGTTCATTTGGAGGTACCTTTATCATATCTGCATGTACTTGACAGCGGTGGCATTTCCGGACATACTGGATGCAGTCCATTTCCATACTCATCCAAAAGTAACCAGCCCGGAGTATCTTCTTTGCTAAAACAAAACCATTCATATGTGGACCACAGGTCCCAGCATGAATCTCCTCTAGCAGCTTGGACGCTTCTTTTGCGTCGACACACCTTAATAATCCCAAATCCGGAGTCCTCCTATATAGGATTCCTCCGCTGTTAAAGAAATTGTTAGACAACCTCCGAAGTGTGCGCTTCTGGGTATGATTGGCAAGCTCCGGGTAATCTCTTTTCGCCAAATATTCCTTGATATCGTGTAACCAAGGTTTTTCGTCTGCTTCCTCTTCAACATGGGCACAGTAAGCTGGCTGATTATGAATTTTCACCGGTATGGGATCATTGAAATTCTTATCGGGATGCTGTATCATGGATGACAGGGTAGCCAATGCATCGGCGAATTCATTCTGGATTTTGGGAACATGTCGGAATTCTGTCTTTGTGAACCTCTTTCTCAATTCCTGTACATGATGCAGATACGAGAGTATCTTGGAGTTCTTGGTTGCCCATTCTTCTCGTACTTGATGTATAAGTAAGTCTGAATCTCCGATTACTAATAGTTCTTGAATGTTCATATCAATGGACATTTTGAGGCCTAAAATGCAAGCTTCGTATTCGTCCATATTGTTGGTGCAGGGAAACCTGAGCTTGGCGGACACTGGATAATGCTAGCCGGTCTCTGATACCAGGACTGCTTCTATGCCAACTCCCTTGAAGTTCGCTGCCCCATCGAAAAACATTCTCCAACCATCATAGGACTCTGCAATATCTTCTCCTACGAATGATACGTCTTCATCAGGAAAATACGTTTTCAGAGGTTCGTATTCTCCATCCACGGGATTCTCAGCGAGATGATCTGCCAGGGCCTGTCCATTGACCGCTTTCTGAATTACGTAGACAATGTCGAACTCACTCAACAGGATTTGCCACTTGTTTAGCTTGCCAGTGGGCATGGGCTTCTGAAAGATGTACTTTAAAGGATCCATCCTTGATATGAGATATGTAGTATAGGCACAAAAGTAATTCCTTAGCTTCTGAGCGACCCAAGTCAAAGCACAACAGGTGCACTCCAAAAGAGAATACCGGGCCTCACACGGAGTGAACTTCTTGCTGAGATAATAGATGGCCTGTTCCTTTCTTCATGTTTCGTCATGTTGCCCCAGAACGCAACCGAAAGCTTCGTCCAACACCGCAAGGTAGAGTAATAAGGGTCTACCTGGCTCAGGCGGGACCAAGACTGGTGGTGTTGACAAGTACTCCTTGATTCTTTCGAAGGCCTTTTGACAGTCATCGGTCCATTTGGTAGCGGCGTCCTTCTTCAACACCTTAAAGATTGGCTCGTAGATGACTATGGACTGTGCTATGAACCGGCTGATGTAGTTGAGTCTTCCCAAGAAACTCATCATGTCCTTCTTGTCCTTTGGCGGTGGTAGTTCTTGAATGGCTTTGACCTTTGATGGATCCAGTTCTATTCCTCGGCGACTCACGATAAACCCAAGAAACTTCCCGGCAGGAACCCCAAATGCACATTTTGCGGGGTTCAGTTTCAGCTTGTACCTCCGTAATCTTTTGAAAAACTTCATCAGATCTTTTATGTGATCAACGGCCTTCTTGGATTTGATGATAATGTCATCCACATATACCTCTATCTCCTTGTGTATCATGTCATGGAAAATGGAAGTCATGGCCCTCATGTAGGTGGCCCATGCATTCTTTAGGCCGAATGCCATCATCATGTAACAATACATTCCCTACGGCGTAATGAAAGCCGTTTTATCAGCATCTTCTTCATCCATCAATATCTGATGGTAACTGGTGAAACAATCTACAAATGGTTGCAGCTCATGCTTGGCGCAATTGTCAATAAAGATGTGTATATTTGGCAAAGGGAAGTCATCTTTCGGACTAGCCCGGTTGAGATCTCGGTAGTCGACACAGACTCTGACCTTCCCGTCCTTCTTTGGTACTGGAACGATGTTGGCTAACCATGTCGGGTATTCCACTACCCTAAGAACCTTAGCTTTGACTTGCTTAGTGACTCCTTCCTTGATTTTCAAACTCATATCCGGCTTGAACTTTCTAAGCTTCTGCTTTACCGGCGGACATGTCGGATCAGTCGACAGTTTGTGAGCCACAATAGACGTACTTAGACCGTTCATGTCGTCATATGATCAGGCGAATGTGTCCTCATATTCCCTAAGAAATTCTGTGTATTCCTTCTTTTCTGATGGCGATAAGTGAACATGATTCGTGTTTCCTTGACATTTTATGCATCTCCCAGGTTAACAGTTTCTGTCTCGTCCAGGTTGGACTTAGGTCTATTCTCAAAGTTCTCTACTTCTTTGACAATTTCCTCTGGTATGTCATCTTCTTCTGAATCAATGTCCGTTTGTTGTGTTGTCTCATTGCATGTCACAGTCATTGGTTCATCAAGATAAGTAATAGTAATGCTATATAAGTAAAGTAATGAGAGAGAAATAATAATGAGTGTTGATTCTTAAGAAAAGTCAAAATACTTTGATAAATTCCATAACTGTTTTGAACATTGAAGATCTTATTGCGGGTATTAAAATGCGAAGAGAAAAATCATCTAGTAAATAAAAATAGTGCATGATGCTTGTTTTAGCCTTGCTACCCCGAGGCTCGCCGAGCTCTAGTTGTCCTGATGGTCCAGTTATTGAGGTGGGGCCCTCTGCTCACAACCTGTATGGAAGGGCCTTCCTCCTCCTCCTCCTCAAGGATAACACAGCAATCCATATTATCGTCTTCTAAAAACAAGTTTTTCACTGCTACGAGCGCCTCTTATTCGTCCGTCCCATAGACGATGTCAACCTGTTGGAAAGTCTGTTCTAAGTGCGGTATCTGCTGCTCCAGTGGGTAGTATGGACCACGCCATGGTGGCGACCAGTTGTTGAACTCTTCCCAAGTGTATTCGTATCCTAAGCCGAAAGTGGTGCCATGCTTCTTGAGTGTTATGGGTTTAGCTATTCCTTGGAGGTTTTTGCCGAGTCCTTTGCCAGGCTCGTACCCACTCCAATTCAATACTCTCGATCTTGTTATCCCACCACATGTCTTTGTCGACAACATTGACCCGCTCGATGTGGTGGTAGGTCTCTCCGCCTAGCTTTCTTCTCCCCCTGATTACTGGAATGGTCTGACGACTGTATTTGGGGTTGCTACCGTCGCTGTGAATGATCACTTCTTGGTGATTCCATTTGAATTTTACCGCCTGGTGCAGGGTTGATGCTACGGCCCTAGCAGCGTGAATCCATGGCCGCCCCAGCAGCAAGTTATAGGATGCGGGCACATTTATTACTTGAAAATCAACATCAAACCAGGTTGGTCTCCTCTGCAGACAAAAGCTAATCTCACCGATAGTGGACCTATGAGACCCATCAAAAGCTTTTACGTTGATTGCTCCTTCTTTTATCTCGTGCAGCCCTTTGCCCAACTTCTTGAGTGTTACCAGAGAACAGATGTTAAGGCTGGAACCCCCGTCGACCAGGATCCTGGTGATGAAATAGTCCTCGCATTGCACGGTGATATGCAGGCTCTGTTGTGACCCAGCCCTTCAGGTGGAAGCTCATCCTCATAGAAGGTGATTTTGTGGCTCTCTAATACCTGTCCCACCATATTGGCCATTTCCCCGCCAGTGATGTTGCTTGGCACGTAGGCTTCACTTAGCACCTTTAGCAGGGCATTTTTGTGTGCCTTGGAACTCTGTAGTAGCGAGAGGGTGGACATCTGTGCTGGTGTTTTATTCAGCTGGTCGATGACCGAGTACTCTTTGGCCTGTATTTTTCTCCAAAGGTCGTCCGGACCTGTCTCAATCATGGGTGGCTGGTTGGAGGCCTGCTTGCTGGACTCAGCTAGGTATTCAGGGGTATAAACTCTCCCCGTTCTTTTCATTCCTTGTGCTGCAACAGTCTCTTCGAACCTGACCTTGCCTTTCCTCCTAGCCTCGGCTGTGTAATACCAGGGTATGGCTTTTGTGTGGAATGACAGCGTGACGGACATCGCCACTGGGATCGGTACGGCCACCTTTACTTCGAATGGGACATGTTCTTTGGGTGGCAAAACTGCAACTTCAAATGGTGCTGGTGCTTTTGCTGATGGCGCTGCTTTGAACTCAAGAGGGATAGACACATCTACCTCAGTGACCTCAGATGGTTGGATCTGGACCATGATGGGGTTGAGGGTAACTGCTGGCTTCTTTGGATCATCGCCCTCCGTGATCGACCCGATGGATCCCTCGGGATCCCAATCATCCTCTACTTCAATCATGTGAATACCCCCGCCCTTATGGTCTGGCAGAGGGTTGTTGAGGACATTTCGGGTGGGTTCCTTTGCCACAACAACCTTATTGTCGATCAGAGACTAGATCTTGTCTTTTAAGGAACGACATTCGTCGATGGTGTGTCCCTTCATGCCGGAGTGTTATGCACAGGATTTGTTTGGGTAAACCCACTGAGAAGGATTCTCAGGGGTTGTAGCAGGGATGGGGGTGACATAACTGGCGGCTTTGAGTCTTTCATATAGTTGGTCAATGGGTTCAGCAATGGCTGTATATTGTTTGGGAGGCCTGCGATCAGAATTTGGTCGGGGTCTAGGGAAGTTCTGACGGGCAGGAGGTGACTGATAGTGGGATGGTTGAGCATTATAAGTTTGGTAGACATGTGCGGGTTGGGAATATCTGGGCGAAGTAGGCTGATATATGGGAGGTGGAGTTGGTTGATAGGCGGGTGGTGAGGGTGCTTGGTAGTTCGCAGTGGGCTAATATGTGAGTGGAGTTGTTGGGTAGGTTTGGTACTTGATAGGAGATTTGGTTCTTTGTGCAACTATCACGGCTCCTACATCCCTCTTCTTGGACACACCACCGGACTGCAAGGCCTTATTTGTAGCTTGCAAGGCCTCGAAGTTTGTGACCATACCGCTCTTAATGCCTTCTTCAATTCGTTCCCCCAGTTTGATAATGTCAGAAAATTTGTGGCTTTCGATCATCATTAGTCGTTCATAGTATTGCGGGTCTTGGGCTCGGACAAAGAATTTGTTCATCTGTTCCTCCTCTAAGGCAGGTCTAACCTTAGCAGCTTCAGATCTCCAGCGAGTAGCATATTCGCGAAATTTTTCCATAGGCTTCTTCTTATAGATTTTGGATATAGAACACATCCGACGCATTCTCAGTGTTAAACCTAAACCTGTCCATGAAATCGGACACCATGCCTACCCAGCTTGACCATTTCTTTGGATCCTGGCTGATGTACCAAGACATCGCATCTCCTTTTAGACTCCTCATGAACAGCTTCATGCGGATTCTCTCGTCTTTCCCTACAACAACCAGCTTGTCATAATACTTCCTCAATTGGACCCTTGGATCACCTGTACCGTCAAACATCTCGAACTTTGGAGGTTTGTACCCCTCGGGCAGTTCGACATCGGGCTGTATGCTGAGATCTTCATAATTCAACCTTTCAATTCCCTTGTTTCCTTCAACGCCCTGGATCCGGCTACTCAATTTCTTATGTTCTTTAGCCAGGTTCCTGATGAGCAAATCTTTATCATCATACTCGGGTGTGCCTGAGATGGGTTGGGTGGAGAGTGTCATGGTCTCCACGTAGATAGGGGTGTTACGGTGGGTGTGGAAGTGGTCATTTGTGGGGTTTTGGAGTTATGGGAGGAGCATCGGGGTGTTGTTTGTGGTATGGCAAGTGTTGCATCGGGTCTTTGGTAGAACATTATGAGGAGCGGGATGATTTTGTTGCTTTGGGACGTTTTGAGGTGGTGTAGGGTTTTGAGTATTGGAAAAGGTGATATCTGGGGTGCTGAGTGAGAATGACAAACTTGCCAGATTCCGAACCATTAGTGATCTCTACCCGTTCAGTTGAATTCTCCTTTCTGACGTTTTTCAATTATTCCATTTTGCCTTTGTTCTTATTTTTGATTGGACTAAGAGGAGGAGTGGGTGGAGGGCCCCTGGATCTCTGGAATAGGATGATGTTGCTAGAGTGCACGAACTAACCTTTGGGGAGGGGAATAAAAACAAAAGTAAAAACAAAAAGGTAACCAAGTTAGTGAGGATTATAAAAAGTATTGCAGTATTTAAACACATAGTGCGGGAATGTAAATCGTGTCCTAATTTGGGAGCCTC